>NT_165978.1:4538583-4591322 GCF_000143365.1 Chaetomium globosum CBS 148.51
GTTGAGGGCGACGTGTCGTACAGCGGCATCCCCGCCGACGAGGCCCGCAAGCGGTACCGTGGTGAGGTGGTCTACAACGCCGAAGATGACCAGCACCTGCCCAGCTTGACCGTCGGCCAGACCCTCCGGTTTTCGCTTCTCAACAAGACGAGGAAGAACCTGCGGGGTGATGTCGGAACCATCATCGATGCGCTGTTGCGCATGTTCGCCATCAAGCACACCGAGAACACCATCGTCGGAAACGCCTATGTCCGTGGTGTCTCTGGAGGTGAGAGGAAACGTGTCAGTATTGCCGAGACCCTCGCCACCAAGAGCACCATCGTCTGTTGGGACAACTCCACGAGGGGTCTCGACGCATCGACCGCGCTCGACTACGCCAAGTCGTTGCGCATCATGACTGATGTCTCGGACCGAACCACCCTCACCACGCTGTACCAGGCCGGCGAGGGCATCTACGAGTTGATGGACAAGGTCATGGTCATCGACCAGGGCCGCATGCTCTACCAGGGTCCCGCCAAGGAGGCGCGTAAGTACTTCGAGGACCTCGGTTTCTACGCCCCGCCGCGACAGACAACTCCCGACTTCCTCACCTCCATCTGCGATGTGAACTCGAGGCAATTCCGCGATGGGTGGGAAGCCCGCTGCCCCAAGACGGCCGAAGAACTCGAGAAGGCCTTCCGGGAGAGCACAGCTTACCAGAAGCTCCTTGCTGACGTCAGGGACTTCGAGCAACACCTAGAGAAGACGGGCCACGCCGACATGCAGGCGTTCAAGGACACCGTGAAGGAGCAAAAGTCCAAGCGCGTGATGCCGGGGTCCAACTACACCATCCCCTTCTGGAAGCAAGTGCTGGCCTGCGCCCGTCGTGAGGTCTGGCTCATTTGGGGCAACAAGACGGAGCTCTACTCCAAGTACTTCACCATCATCAGCAACGGTCTCATCGTCGGTTCTCTCTTCTACAACTCGCCCGCCTCCACCATCGGCAGCTTCGCCCGCGGTGGTGCCGTCTTCTTCGCCATCGTCTTCCTCGGCTGGCTGCAGCTTGCTGAGCTCATGAAGGCCGTCTCCGGCCGCGCCATCGTCGCTCGTCACAAGGAATACGCCTTCTACCGGCCCAGCGCCGTTACCCTCGCCCGCGCTCTCGTGGATCTGCCCGTCCTCGTCCTGCAGGTAATCATCTTTGGTATCCTCCTGTTCTTCATGACTGGCCTCGACCTGGACCCCGGGAAGTTCTTCATCCAGCTTTTGTTCATGTACACGACCACCTTCTGCATCACGGCCATGTACCGTATGTTAGCATCCATGTCGCCGTCCATGGACGATGCTGTGCGCTTCTCCGGTATGGCCCTGAACCTGCTCGTCATCTACACTGGCTACGTCATCTCCAAGCCTGTCTTGCTATCGCAGAAGATCTGGTTCGGCTGGATTGCACACATCAACCCGGTAAGTACTTCTGAGAATCGCATCTTCTTATGGACAAGTCTGAGCTAACTCCCACATAGCTTAGTTACTCGTTCGAGGCAGTCATGTCCAGCGAGTTCCACGGCCGCCTGATGGAATGTGCTCCTGCCAACCTGGTGCCGCAAGGGCCTGGCATTCTCCCTGAGAACCAAGGTTGCGCGGTCCCCGGAGCGGATGCCGGAACTACTAACGTGCTGGGAGACAACTACGTCGGGGTCCAGTTTGGCTACACTCGGGCTAACCTCTGGCGCAACTTCGGCGTCGTCATCGCCTTCGCGGTTCTGTACCTCATTGTCACCGTTGCAACCACCGAGTTCATGTCGTTTGGTGGCTCAGGGGGTGGCGCGCTCGTCTTCAAAGGGTCCAAGCGGACTGCCAAGCAGATCAAGCCGACCACCGCCGACGAAGAGAGCGGCAACGTCTCCGGGAGTTCCTCCTCCACTGAAGTTCCGTCCAGCGCCGACGAGAGTGCCTTCAAGGGCCTTACGGGAAGCGACCGGGTCTTCACCTGGGAGGACGTGATATACACGGTACCCACCGCCGCCGGCCCTAAGCGTCTGCTCAACGGCGTCAACGGTTATGCTAAGCCCGGAGTCATGGTTGCCCTCATGGGAGCCAGTGGCGCCGGCAAGACCACTCTGCTCAACACTCTGTCGCAGCGCCAGACCGTCGGTGTGGTTAGCGGTGATATGCTCGTCGACGGCAAGCCCCTAGGCAACGACTTTCAGCGTAGCACTGGTTTTGTTGAGCAGATGGACCTGCATGAGGAGAGCGCCACTGTTCGGGAGGCCATCGAGTTCTCGGCCCTGCTCCGCCAGAGTCGCGACATCCCGCGCCAGGAGAAGCTGGATTACGTCGACAAGGTCCTCGACTTGCTGGAGCTCCACGAGATCCAGGATGCCATCATCAGCTCGCTCGGTGTGGAGCACAAAAAGCGTCTCACGATTGGTGTCGAATTGGCTGCCAGGCCCGCTCTGCTTCTATTCCTTGACGAACCCACCAGTGGTCTCGACGCCCAGTCCGCCTTCTCCATCGTCCGTTTCCTCCGCAAGCTGTGCGCTGCCGGCCAAGCCATCATCTGCACCATCCACCAGCCCTCGTCCGACCTGATTCAAGAGTTCGACAAGATCCTCGCCCTCAACCCTGGCGGCAACACCATCTACTTTGGTCCCGTTGGCCAGGACGGCAGCGCCGTGGTCAAGTACTTTGCCGACCGCGGCGTGGTTTGCCCTCCCGGCCGCAACGTCGCCGAGTTCCTACTCGAGACCGCCATCAAGGGTGGCCGCCGTCCCGATGGCACGCGCATCAACTGGACCGACGAGTGGCGCGCGTCGCCCGAGAACAAAGCGGTGCTGGCCGAGATCCAGGAGCTCAAGGCCGAACGCACCAAGGCCATCGCCGCCAACGTCAACGCCCAATCCGCTGAGGCGGCCGCCGATGCGCTCCACGAGTTCGCCGCCCCTGTCATGACCCAGATCATGCTCGTCACCAAGCGCATGTTTGTCCGCCAATGGCGCGACCCGTCCTACATCTACGGCCGCCTGTTCACCGCTGTTGTCATCGGCATCTTCAACGGCTTCACCTTCTGGAAGCTTGGAAACACTGCCTCGGACCTCCAGAACGCCATGTTCTCGAGCTTCTTGATCATCATGATTCCTGCTACTGTAAGTCCATTCCATTCCTTGTTTGTGTTTAAAGCGGAGCAGGACTAACACAACAACAACAGGTTCTGAACGCCGTCCTGCCCAAATTCTTCACCAACCTCGCCCTGTGGGAGGCCCGCGAGCACCCGTCCCGCATCTACGGCTGGGTCGCCTTCTGCACCGCCGAGGTGCTCTCCGAGATCCCCGGCTCGCTCGTCGCCGCCGTGCTGTACTGGTTGCTGTGGTACCTGCCCACGGGCCTGCCCTACGACGCACCCTCGGCCGGTTACGTCTTCCTCATGACGTTGTTGTTCTTCCTGTTCCAGTCCAGCTGGGGCCAGTGGATCTGCGCCTGGGCGCCCAGCTTCACTGTCATCAGCAACATCCTGCCGTGTTTCTTGGTTATCTTCTGTTTGTTCAACGGTGTCGTGGTGCCCTACACCCAGTTGAACGTGTTCTGGAAGTACTGGGTATGTCCCCTGATGTTTTGGTTTTCGAGGTGAACGCATCACTAACGTCTCCCAGCTCTACTGGCTCAACCCCAGCTCGTACTGGGTCTCTGGTGTCCTGTCCGCCACACTGGCCGCCCGGTCCGTTACCTGCGCTCCCCAGGAGGCGGCCTATTTCAACCCTCCCTCGGGCCAGACCTGCCTCGAGTTCGCCAGCAACTTCGTGCGCGAGGCGGGGCGTGGATACCTGATGAACCCCGAGGACACGGCAAACTGTGGCTATTGCCCCTATGTCGACGGGTCTGAGTACCTGGAGACGCTTGGCATCTCGCCCGACACCAAGTGGCGCAACTTTGGCATCTTCCTGGTGTTCTGCGTGACCAACTGGATGTAAGTTTGCTCCTGATGAAGACAGCTCCGGAGCAAGACACTGACAGTAGACATAGGCTTGTTTATTTTTTTATCTACACCGTCCGCATTAAGGGCATGTCTTTTGGCTTCGGGCCCCTTTTCAACGTTGTCAACAAGACTGTTGCTTCGGTCAAGGGGTTGTTTAAGCGCAAGTAGGGGAGAAAACGGTCCTGGTGGTACATTGCATAATATTGGATAGGATTTCTTTTAATTGTCAAGATACCAAGCATCTCAGGGGCACACGCATAGACGAAGCAGGGGGCTTCAAGTAGATAGATAGACGGGGAAGGAACCCGAGTTCATATTCTCACGGCTGGTGTTCATCCCTTTTGTGCTCGCCTTTTCGGTATTGTGCTGTCACCCTTGCTACCGTACTCAACCCCTAAATCCATCTCCCAGACAGTTGATTCCATTGCCCACCTGCACCTTTCCTTCCCCTCCCCCTTGCCCCCTTTAGAGTGACTCAACCCACGCATGCAAACAACCTCCAACCCTAGATACCTACTCAACCTAGCCCACAAACAACCCCCAACCCAACCGAATCCAACATAACCTACCCCATCGCCCCCCCAACCTTCACCCCCCCACCCTCACCTCGTCCACCCCCACCAAAAACACCACCAACCTTACCCACTCGCGTTCACTCACATTCCGCCACGCATGCATGGTCCCCCTCTGGATAATGCTATCCCCCACCCGCAGCGTCCTTGCCTCCCCCGAATCCAGTCGCACTTCCGCCTGCCCGGCCACCACCACGCCCATGTCGAGGGTCTCGGTGCGGTGCAAAGGGGAGGAGGCGCCGGGGGGGAAGTCGCAGTAGCGGAGGAGGGTTTGGGTGTGTGGGTGGGATGTGGGGAACCAGATGGCGGGTTCAGTGGGGGTGGTGGTGGTGTTGTTGGGGTTGGGGAGTGAGGAGGGGGTGGCGGTGGTGGTGGTGTTTGGGGGAGGTGGGTGAGATGATGAGGTGGACGGGGGTTGGGGTTGGAGGGCGGCTAGGTCGGCTTCGTCGTTGAGGCTGACCGGGCTGGTGAGGGTTTTATAGGCGTCGAATATGGCCAGGCCGGGCATGCTGAATCCGGGGACCTCGGTGGGGAGGGCGGTGGTGAAGACGGATTTGCCGGTGGCGGGGTCATGGGTGGTGATGTAACGGATGGGGGGGCCAAAAGGGGATTCAGCCGCTTGGGTGTCAGGGGCGGTGTTGGTGTTGGTGTCGGTCATGGTGGGTGGTAGGTTGCGGGATGGCGATGACGAGATGGTCCGTTTGTGGTCTTGGATGTAAAAGGAGGATGGCGGTTGAGCTGAGAGTGATGGACGGAAAAGGTCGTTGGTCAAAGCAGCCCCCATCAGCTCTAGGATGCTGTTATATAAATGATACTCCGTCGGAAGTGATCACCCAGCCTATTCCCGAGATGGTATGTTGGGTTGCGTCGGGGAACACGCGAGGTCAGACTCTGGGGTCATATCCTGCAAGGTACTTTTCGTGAGAATCCTTCACTGCAGCTAATAAGACCCTTACACAAACACCGCTCTACTTGTCAATCACAGCCGACCATGAGTCAATTGAGGAGAGTATTGACTTGCACGCAGTCTGAGTAACCTGCCACCAGGGCTGGGCTCTTATTTTCCTACTTTTCTATCAATTCCCACCCCTGCCCCCTGAAACCTCTGCTACCATTCTATGGAAACCATCACATCTCCCGTCCATGCTACTGCTGGCCAGCGCTCGCATTATTTGATTTGGACGCACTTGGGACTGGGGCACGGGGCGGCCATGGTGACTTTGGTGGTGGTGCCACACTTGCCGTATTTACCACCGGCCTTGTCGCAGATCTCTTGTTTGTCCTTCTTGACGATATCCCTTTTGCACGAGACGCACCGGCTCCTCTTGTAGCTAATAGTTTTGCACATGGCGAAGTTTTGGTTGGGATGGGTTATCGAGGCTGGATAGTGGCAGGAGAGTGTTAGCGAGAACACGGTGCTTGCGTATAGTGTCTTGGGAACGTACTGGTGGGTTGGAATAGGTTGGAGGGAGAGTAAACGAGTCCGGCTCGTCGAAAAGGTGTGGCAGTTGATGTCCTGTGTGGAATGCTGAGTGAAGGTGATGGATAAAAAAGAGAGCAGCAAGTCTAGGTTGGTAGGGGTATTTATATTGCTTGTACGATAAACATTTTGGCTTTTTTAGGGAACTTCCACAAGGTCGTTGGCAACCGACCTTCTTCCTAACTACTTCGCTAGTTTCAGACCTTGTTACGAGCCGCCGTGATGGCCTCAAACTCCACAACCTGTGCGCAACTTACAAATGCATTCCGTAAGGAGAGGAAAAGTGTAAATGCTATTTTTGAGAGTTTTAGTTGGGACGGGGCCATAGATTCCTGGAGGAGTTGAAAAATGTGGACACTAAGGTGGACACAAAGGAATTGTCTCGCCCAAACAAGAGGCGATGGATGAAACCGAACATGGCGGCTCAGCGGAACTATGCTAAACTCGACCGGGCCGCCATCGGTGGAAGCGGCGCGGCATGGGATGTATGGTCTTGTACATGATGAAACTCTGGTTTGAATCATGTAGTGGAATCAGGATGTGGGTTTAATAGTACCGAGGCTGGCGGAGTGTTCAAACCCCCCGTCTATCACCAAAGCGCGACCAGAACTACGGCAAAGAAGGTTAAATGTCGAGCGATGCGCTTGACCGTGGGTGGTTATTGTCAACATGTCCTTTCAGCCATGCAAGTGTGCAACCTATACAAAAGGCGTTGGGGTCTCTCCACCAGATGAAGCGGCAATGATGGATATGTGCCGAAGAGGCCCGGCTTGTGACTGGACTCGTCCAATCATGGTGGAATTGGTACCTGACGTTACAAATAGCTAGCAGACGAGATATGCATGAGGCGCCTGTATGGACGCCCACCAAAAGCACAGGTCCTGTTCCTAACACTCACATTTTGCCGCTATCGGGCTGCTGGGTCAGGCACCTTATGTTAGTGTTGTTGTCAGACTCAGAGTCTCAGACATACATGGTGCGTGGTGGCCTGTGTGGGTTGGGAGATAGGGATAGGGGTTCTGATCTTAGATGCAAAAGCGGACAGTGGCTCTCAAAGGAACCCCCATAAGTTATTGTGGCTGCGCTACCTACCGTGTATGGTTGTAACGGGTCCGAACCTCGACGTCACCTAACATTCGAGTCACTCCAGTCACTCGAGTTACGTGAACCAGGCCTCCCACGGGCTCCACCACAGCAGCCAAGGCAAGTTGCCACCGTTCTCGGTCCCTCGGATTCTTCTGAACTGGGCAGTCAACCACAATAGATCATCGACGCTATTGCGCTGCCGTCACCATTGTCACCTCATTATAGGCAGCAATTTTCGCTCGAGGGCATCATTGATTTCCAAAGTGAGGCGCCTTTAGACCCAGACGCACGCGATCGTGCCAGGCACAGATTCTACCATATCGCCCATCATTTCGATGATCAAGCCCGTGTTCTCACCGGGAACATCGCGGCACGAGGCGGCGGGGTCAGCCCCCGCTACAACCGGGCCCAGCTGATCCGCCTCACATACGACCATGTTTGTTCGCCGCTCTCACAGGATAATTATCTCCGAGCCTTCTTTACCTCTCTCGAACTATCTATGGACGGCAACGAAGCCTTGGACGAGCAAATTCAAGACAAGTTTTTCGGCTTCGCAGATTACCTGTTCATTGTTGAACAGTGTTCAACAACTTCTTTCTACCCCGTACGTGGTGTTGTGTTGTCCTGTTATGTCTCGCCACCACCATATACCCCTCGCTAACTCTTACTAGTTAAAGCCTCCGCTACAAAGACCCCTCAACTCTCGCCAGCGTACCATTCTGCCATTTCAAGATTACAGTCAGAGGCAGGCTTTATAGGTACTCCAGAAAGACTATCGGCCCTACGTGGGGCCTGCCTTATCCGCGACCACCATCGTTGTGTTGTAACACGGAGATTTGACCGTAATGAAGCAATAAAACGTTTTGAGAATGCCGACGATAACGCTGAAGATGATGACGGCAACCTACTCGACCAGGAGCAGTTTGAGGCGTTGGAAGTTGCCCATATTCTACCGCACTCGTTAACAAAGCTCGGGCGTGGCGAAGAACTTGTACTTAGTCCCGATTCTTCATAAACAGCCGTCTTCTAATCTAACTAACTCCCTTATTTCTAGAATCCATTGAAGCAGGCAGCATTGACTATCCTTAACATGTTCGACCATGGGGTCGGTCGTTTAATCGAAGGCGTCGATATTGATCGACCACGCAACGCCTTGACTCTCACCCGGGATATGCACGACTTGTTCGGCAGCTTCGATATATATTTCGTGCCTATCCCAGATACGGCGCCTCACACCTATCGGATCGAATCATTCCTCCGGCCTGCTCTCGTAGGGAGGCGTTTTCCAGTAACTCGCACGCTCTTCTCAACGGATACCAGTACCATTGATCCGCCATCGCCCCGGCTTCTAGCCATCCACCGTGCTATTGCACATATCCTCCACCTATCTGCAGCAGGCTCTTACATCGATGCTATCCTCTGAGATATGGCGAACACCGGAGAACAGGGCGCGCAGACGGACGGCTCGACGGACTTGGACCGTCTCATCCACCTCCGTCTGTGGCTAAATGGGGTTGGCGCATAGCCCTACTTAGTCCTGACCTGGTCGATGCCTTCCTTCGGTGGACGCTAGATAATGGAGGTGACTGGCATATCTCGAGCAGCTCGGTGGGGTGGTTTCTTGTCATTGGTAGTTTGGGGAATGCGACGACAAGGGGAGGAGTCTCAGGCCGGCATTGTCGTCCAGTGAGTTGAACAGGACGGGCTCGTCGAGGCGCTGTAGCCCGGCCATGTTCTTGACAGGGCTGGCGGAGCGGTGGGAAACAGTGAACTGAAGAAATTATTTAGTCAAAAACATAGGCGTTGAGGTGTCCCGACCAGATGAAGCGGCAATGATGGATGCCAAAGAGGCCCTTCGCTCGGAACTGGATTGGACTCGTCTAATCCCGATGGATTGGTGCGTTGCAAACAGCTAGCAGACCGAGATATATGAGTCGCCTGTATGAACACCCAAAAGCACAGGTCCTGTTCCTCACAACTACGTGATCAGAAAAACCAATGGTTGAAGACGCTCTAACTTTTGGGGGTTGCGGGTCCTTGACCCGACGTTGGACACACTGTGCCTTTCAGGTCCAATCACCTCCCATGCGGCCAGGCATTGGGCAGGATTTGGGCTTTGGGTCTCAGCTCTGGAGAAAAAGAAAAAGAAAAAGCAATGTCTCGAGGCCTTGAACAACTTTATTAAATAGGTCCTGTATCCAAACCCGGGGAGTTTCTTGGTTTGTGCCCTTGCTGTATCCAACCTTTCCCCATCCTTTTCCTCCCCCATATCGCGACCGAGATGACCAACGGCGAGGCCGACATGGCGGTCTCTCTTTGGGACCTGCCACTAGAAGAGCCAGGCGACCAGCGCCCGCAGGGGAACGGTGACGCGGCCAGCGAGAAGTACCTTGCAGCGATCCATGCCTTGATGATGGCGATGGCCAAGCAAAACTCCATTCAGATTCCCACCGAGGCCCTTCTGGTGCGACGAAAAATAGATCAACATGGGGATGACATTCGCCCGAGCAAGGCGCATTTCGACAGCGGTAAGACAATCAACTACCAGCTTGAGCAGCGCCCGACACCAAAAGCTTGGTCGCCACAGGAACGGGACAGGACCTTCGAACCTTTCCCTGCAGAAAGCCTACAGGTGGAAAGGTTTGACGATCGTCCCAACGAAGACCTGGTCAAGATTCTTTCGTGGCACGTTCCTTTACCCCAGAAGCTCAGTGGTGCATACGTCGAGTATTATGAGCTTGGCTACGATGAGGACGGCTATGTGTCCAGACTCAGACAGGGGGATTTGACTGCCGCTGCAGCAGTTTCTCGTCCCGTCTATAGGGTGATCGACGAGCACATGGTGAGCTGTAAATCCACGTTGATATCCGATTATCTCACTCATTCGCTGCAGTCGACAAAGCGAGATCCCTTAGGGCAACGGTTCGGGAGAGAATGGTGAGGTGCCTTGATCAGGACATCATGGCTATGCAGAAACGCCAACTCACACGTTTATGACCGCCAGGAAATTCGGACTGAACGGAAAGTCGGACCACGTGCTGTTCTCCATCGCCGCCGCCCAGTTGTGCCGAAATGCAGATTTGGACGAGAGCGGCGGATACAAGTCTTTGGGCTCAGGAAGACAACGGTCGGTCAACCGCTTCTTGACACAATTCAGGGGCGAATGGGGAACAAGCCGGGACCAGAGGGGAACCTCGGAGTATCGATGGACAGAAAGACCGGGTTCGGGCAAGCTGACCCAGGAAGACATTGTCTTCCAATATCACATGCGCGCCTTCGCGACTCCGCAGCTCCCATCGGCGGGAGTGCTTGACCTGAAATTTATGAAACGGGAGCAGGGCACCTTAGCAGTTGACAAGGCCGCACCCAGCATCTACATACGCGAGATTCGATACTCAATCGGGCTGAAAACTACCTGGGACTTTGAATTCCCAGTCTTTTCCCTGGTCACGATGGTTGATGCTGCTGCTGGCAGCCTGCAAAACTGTGGAGAGCTATGGGAGAGGAACAAGTGGGCAGCCGTCGGTATCTGTCCGTCAATGCGTGCAACGGGGATTGCCGCCTTCGCGTTCAGGATTCAATCGCTTCTTCCCCAATGGGCGGGCCATTGGTCGGGCTTGGTGGACAACATTCAAAAACAACTTACCGCCAACGTAGGTGATGTCCCCTGCGCCCTTCTACACACGATTTCACCGGCTTTTATGGATATTTTCTGAAAACATTCTAGTTCAGCAGGCTTCTGTCCCCGAAACATCGGCGGGAGAGTATGGTTGATACTGCTGATCTTGCCTTATCAGAGTTTTATTTCACCGTCATTCAGATCCTCCGCATCAGCGCAGAGTGGATACAAGAGAGCATGGATGACCTCCAACGGATGGTTGACGACATGGAGCAGCTTTACTTCGCCTCGCCAGCCGATGCCCAAGCCGCCAACTTCCTTCCAGGAACGCCCACTGCCGATGGGGACGTGGGAGCGGCCGCCAGCAATGTGGCCATGCATGAAGCGGCCGCCAACATGTTTAGGAAAAACTGGAACGGCGTGATACTGGAGCAACAGCGGCTCGGGAACGCCCTCCTAGCCCGTGTCGCCAAGATCGAACAGGAAACTAAGAGTCTCAGAGACGGTGTAAGAGGTCACGAGAACCTAGCGCTAACAGGAAAGGCTGCGCTAACCCGCCCGGGATCCAGGTGTTCAACGCGACAGCGGTCAGCGAGGCGACGAAATCCACGCAGCTAAACCATTACATTCTGGTATTCACCATGGTCACCATCTTTTACCAACCCCTGAGTTTTATCGCGGTACGTGATCCCAACTCATGATTTTATTTTATTTTTGCCTCGCAGATGGTGTTTTCGTGCCGCTCACAGGTCACGATTCAAGGCCCTTTTTGCACTGCAAATATTCGACTTCCAGAGTTCGAGTCAGAAGATGTGGTTTATTATCACAACTGGCGTCGTGGCTGGCACCACATACCTGATATCTTGGATCTCCATATGGGCTGTGGGCGACCCGACCCGGAGGCAAAAACTTGCTGATGCATATGCCCGACTCGGTCACAGGGGTTTTGTGGATTGGGCAAGCGCACGCATCCGGAGGAATCAAAAAGAGAGCGAGGCTCACGGTTCAGTGTTGTGCGAGTGAGACATGGAACCAAAACTGACGGGAATCTTGTGTGTAAACGGGGCAGTTTTGATGTTCCAATCTCGGTCCCCATCACCTAGTGGCTTTATGTTTTTGCGCGTTATCTACCGTCCATTCGTGAAGGAAACTCTATCATTCTTGGTGGGGTGCTGTGGTAGTGGGTGGTGTCTAAAAAAAGTCCTAACAATTAGATCTCTTGTGTCGAGCGCCTGGAAAACATAACCCATACATGTACCTAATTTCCTGAATGCCCACCATATCCAAGTACTGCTGGTGGGCGTAATCGCCGCTGTTTGCCTCCGTCCTATAGAATTGTACACAGTCCGCGGCTCATCCGGCTTGATATTATCTTTCCCGCCGCAGTCTTTCGCACTCTGCTAGCACCAGGTCCAAACTTGGTTACCTCAACTTCCAACTGCAGCGCGTCGCTATCATCACGCGTTGGTTTTTTTTTGTCGGCGAAGCACTTCATCACCTCATTGGCGCTATCATGGTCGTTGTGAAATTTGTGGAAGGGTTTTACCTTCTTCAGGCCAGGCTGGCTCTTAAGATTCGTGTGCAGCTGGTCGTGTCTCTTTTCGTCCTTTTCATTGACCCTGTTCCACATGGTGGTAACAAAAGCGGCGCGTGATTTGGAGAGAAAACCCTGGCCGCATATAGCCTCCAAGATCTCAATGTTGTGCCGGGCGGAACCAGTGAGGCGAAGGTCGGTGATGCGGTGGAAGTAAATGAGGCCGCTAACAGTCAGCCGGTTCCGTATGATTTCGCCTAGCTTCTCGGCGATGATTCTGAGCACCGCCAAGTTTGCTTGCGGGGAATCGTCAAGTCCGGGTGTGTCGATGATCTGAAAGGACCTGTTGGGCGACTTTAGGTGGTACGTGTATTCTTGGCATGTGGTGGTGGCTTGTTGTTGAGCCAAAAGTCAACGACCGGATTTTGAGCCATCAGGCACACGTGCACCCCACTCGGAAAAGGATGTGCAAGCGACTCACATTTGCCATCATGGGGCTTCTGGGTCAGGCACCTGACAAACGCGGTTTTGCCAGAATCTGTCGGCCCAAGGAGAAGGACGACAAACTTTTCCAACGACTCTGACATGGCTCGGTTGGGGAGGCCACACGAAATGGGCAGCCTTGTGGTTAGGGGGTTAGGGGGTTAGGGTGGATGGACTGGACAGTGAACTCGGCCAGTAAGGCAAGGGGGAAAAGAGGTCTTTCAATGAAAGGGCATGCGCTTGATTTGTACCCGTGTCCCCGAGACTTGATTTGTACCCCTGCCCTAAGACTTGATTGGGAATATCGAGCCCCACGACTCATTCCGTTCTACCGCCGCGGCTTCTGACGTGTCGATTGGGCATTAAGTACCTTAGGTAGTTTTGGTGTTCGGGTTCCTTGGCCAAAATTCGGCTGGCAAGCGCATTCAGGGCCCTGTGGTGTGCCCAACGCAGCCCGACGTCACACTTACCTCTCGGCTTCTCCTGATGTGAGACAGGGCAGGGAGCCGCACCTGTTGCTCCAGCAGACACGACATAAAGCTCGTTCCCACCACGCCTCAGATCGGGACCACGTCAATATTACATGTAATTGCCCGTTTGCCAGCATGACAATGACGACGATAACAAACGACACCCGAGCAGCAGTTTATGCCTATTTCGGAAACTCGTTTTGATCATTCTTCCTATTAGCCATGACGCACCGACAAGGGAAACCTCGCCCATTCACCATCCTCCTAATGGGTGTGACAGGGTCAGGTAAATCCACCTTTGCATCCCTCGCCTCGGGCCAGGACCTGGAGATCGGACATGGCCTGGACCCCTGCACCAAGCGCCCGGAAGCAGTCCGCTTCAAGCTGGACAACCGGCCGGTTACTCTGATCGATACGCCTGGATTTGACGATGATACCATGACCGATATCGAGATCCTCCAGAACGTTTCACAATGGATGTTAGGTGAGGGTATGATAGGACCCACGAACCAGACCCTCGATGCGCTTATCCTTGTCCATCCTGTCACGCGAAACTCCCACAGCAACATGGAGGTGAGGCGAACGCGGCTCCTGGAGAAGCTCCTGGGCAAGGACGCCTACAAGCGTGTTACCAATTGTCACTACCATGTGGGACAGTCTCGAGGCCCAGTTACGCCAGTAGCATGATGTCCCAGTTCGATCTCAAGACCATAAGGGAGCAGGACAAGAAAGACAAGTGGACAGACTTTTGCAAAGATCGGCGCCAGCATCGAAAAGCACTACAATACTGAGACATTCGGCGTGCGAAATCCTCCGCCAAATTATCGGGCGACATGGGGCCACGGCGAAACCCAGCCTGTTTACCCTCAGGGCCGCGTTTTGGCAGCAACTCGCGTGGGACCTAGAAAAAGACATCGAATATTTACACCAAGAGATGATCGACCATAGGGCCGAGCGGCTCATGTGTTTTGGCGCCGAGCAGTGGAATCAATGGGAGGCGGAGAATGAGGAGCTGGATAAAAAATCTAAAAGACATGAATATCAGCTCAAGAAGGTGAAAGGATTGCTGGTGAGTCGGTCTCTGTTGTCCAAAAGTCTCTTGTACAAGATGACATAAATAAAAGGCTAATTTCTTTTGGCAAGCTCTTGGCGAGGGGAGTTGGAAAGTTCTGGACGGCGACAAAATTTCTGTCAAGACTGTTGGGGTGAATGGGGAAGAGTCAAATCTGCGTCGGGCTGGAGGCGCGCGTGCGTGCGCAAGTGGAGGGGCATATGAAAGCGTTGGCATTGATATTTCCGTCGTAACGGCTGGCATTAAGCGGCCTTGGGCAGAGGTGGACATACTGCTGTATGGCATTCGGTGGAATTCCTTCGACATTCATTCACTAAAGGCTCCCATCTAAGCCTAGGAAAATCTTTTTTGTGTATTTAACCTTCTTCAATTCCCCAGACCATAGGTTAGGGGATGAGTCTCCTCCTCCTTGAACTGTTCTGTCTGTGTTATCGGTATTTGAACTGTAGTGGTCCGTGCGCAACACTGCAAAACGTCGGCTAATTAATTCTGCCGCTTGATGCCTGCCACACAGCATCACAGCATAACACCCGAAGCAACGTTACGATTCCACAACGGCGCAGTGAGAATACCCTCATTTGGGCATCGAGAATGGATTATTTAAGTGCTAATTTTTTGATTTCAGGTTTTCTTATTAAATATATGTCATTGCGCAGTCTGCAGGACATGGAGGAGTTACCGGCTTCACTCCAACCAGAGGCTGTCTTGACAGGGTCTCCTTATGGTGCACCTGCACCACCAAGCATCCCGCCAGGCCACCGTCTCCTCACTGGCCCGGCTTACGCCTCCTGCAACGAGCTCTTGCTTGATCTGAACTTTTAGGGGAAGTCCTATGGTCTGGGATTTGTGAAGAGGCGAGCTTCGAACTACATCAACGGACAAGCCACACGTTTTGATCTCTATTGCGACCGGGGACAAGCCAGACCTTCTCTCGCAACCGTCCGCAAGACCACGACTTCCAAGACAGGGTGTCACTGGCGAGGCGCTGCTAAAGCCTTGAAGGAGAACGACAGGCAGTGGACTTTCGAGATCGCCAACCAGAACCATAACCACGACACCAGCGGAGAGAATCGGGCAGAGCTGACCACTCACGCCGTCCATCGGGGACTGTCAGACGCGATGAAGAAGGACGTGGCGGCCCTGTCTCTGAATCCCGCCCAACGTCCTAGAGACATCGTCTTATTCCTTCAGAAGCGCTACCCTCACACTGTCTTCACGACTAAGGATGTAACCAATTACCGGGAACGGCTGCAACGGGACAAACTCGACGGACACAACCCAACTCAAGCCCTGATCAAGATTCTCGAGGAGCATGATATCGATCATGTCGTTCGGTATTCTCCGGAGGACGTTGATAAGGTGATAGGTCTATTCTGGACTTATCCCTGGTGCCTGGAGATGTGGAAACGGTTCTCAACAGTCCTTCATTTGGACAACACCTACCAAACTAACCGCTTCAAGATGCCGTTATTCCAGGTGACAGGCGTCACGAACGTATCTACCAACTTCAACGTAGCCTTCGGCCTGGTGGATAACGAGAGAGAAGACGGCTTCACTTGGTTGATGCATCAGCTTCAGGCATTGCGTCTAAAGCACGACGTCCCCATCCCAGAAGTCATCATCACCGATTTCGAGAAGGCTCTAAAGAACGCCCTCAAAGCAGTCTTTCCCCATGTTCAGCAACAGATCTGTCTGTTTCATGTCAACCGCAACGTTGTCCTCAACTTCAAGCGCAAGTGGAAAGAGCTAGCCAACCCCAACACGGCAAACACGCGGGATGAAGCCACGGCAGACCCGATGCTTCTCGACGAAGAAGATCAGCTGACTTTGTCTCTCCTCAACGCTCCTGCCCGGGATGACGAGACAGGTGAAGCCATTGCCGGCACCGAATCAGGCATAAGACTCCCGAGCCCTGAGGAGTTGCCCCATACCAAGGCCGGCCTATATGTCTTGTGGAAGTTCATGGTCTATACAACCAGTGAAGAAGACTTCGAGAAGGCGTGGACCCAGCTGAAAGAGTCGTTCTCTGATCAGCAGAGCATCGTTGCCTACCTTGAAGAGCGGTATATGCCGTACAAGGAGGAGTGGGCTGGGCCTTGGGTGTCCTGGTACCGCAACTTCGGCCAGCGTACCACGTCGCCCACGGAGTCTTCTCATCGGGAGCTGAAGGGATATCTCATCAGTGGTCTCTCCTCTCTCTTCAAAATCCATGAAGTCATTAAGGAGATGCTTCAAGCCAAGAAAGTCACTTTCACGGAGAAGATCGCAGCCCAGAAGAACCGCCAGCGTTATGAATATACCGGGAGAAGTTTTGAGTGGCTTGGGGCCACAACTCGGGAGGTCTGCTACAAGGCGATCAACAAGGTGAACGAACAAAAGAAACGGGTGGTTGCCGCTGGATTAGGCCGGTCGCCACCACTCCCTCCTTGTTCAGGGCGCTTTACGCAGCAGTGGGGGCTTCCCTGCACCCACAAGCTACAGGAGAAACTCAGCGCGGAAGGAGTTCTCACGAAGGCCGATTTCGCCCCTTTTTGGTGGTTGGAGAGATCCCTGGAGGCAGAGTACCCCTTTCTCCGCCTAAAAGAGCCAGACGTAATCACGGCCGTAAAGGGACGGCCTCGCGGGATGGGGCCATTTGCAACGCCCTCCTCTTCGGCGCTTCCTTCTTTGACACCTCACTCCTCGATGCCGGCAGCCGGAGGGAGACCGGTTTCGTCCTCCAGGCTGAATCCCCGGCCAACGAAGCCGTCGGTTCGGCGCCGGGCCTCCGAATGGGAATCGGAGGACCTAGCCGAGGTAGAAGGACCTCCGGCGTCGAAGCGAGGCCGGAATAACAAATCCAAAAGGTCGGCAGTGAAGGCCGTCCCGGCAACGGCCCCAATTTCACGGCAGGAGGTGCGGCAACAGGAGGTTACGCAAGACAGCGTAGAGAACTGCATTCACGTGGCAGTCCGAGGGTCGGACTAACCTCGGCCTGGAAGCAACAGTCGTTATTCTCCTTTTCTTGCAGCAGTATTGAGAGTTTTGCGTATTTTCCTGAATCAGGGCTTGAAGAACTTCTTGGTATTCGTGCGTTCTGCTGGATGAAAATGGTGACTATTGGAGCGAAGTTCCATGATTTGTCTCCAAAGTAGGGCTCCGAATCATGCAGCTCACCGCCTTCCCGTTTTGGCTGACGCACGGACCACTACAGTTCAAATAGGAAAACGCTACAGTTCAAGGAGGAGAACTCTAGGGGATAATGCACTTTTTACTTCCAAATCAGACACTCCGGGTTGCTGTTGTGTAACCAAAAAAAAAAAAAAAAGAAAGAAGGGCAAATTTAAAGTTTTGGGGACCCAGATCCGTTGCGGATGACCAGGCTACACTATATAACCATTTTGGTTCTTTCTATAGAACCCTTCACAAGGTTGTTAGCGACTTGCCTTCCTTCTAACCACCTACCTACACGGCTAGTTTCATTTTCAGACCGTATTTGGAGCCACCGTCATGGCCTCAAGTTCTACAACCTGTATGCAACCTACAACTATTACATAACATACAGAGAAGAAGGGTGTAAACACTATTTTTAAGGATTCAGTGAGGGCGGAGCTATAGACCACTGGGGTCGGGAAGTGTGGACGCAAAGGAATTATCTAGTCCAAAAAAGAGGCGATGGATGAAACGGAAGATGGCGGCCCAGCGGCTGTCGGGGCCACCATCGACGGAAGCGGCACAAGCCTAAACATTGAAGTTTTGTGCTGGCGGAGATATTTCCCGAGTGGAGTTATGGTGTTTGTCCTGGCCTTATTCTCCACATTCCGTGCCACGGAGCTAATGTTCGAGAATACTAGTATCTTCACGAGTTAGTAACGCGAGTACTTGTTATTATTAGCATCTATACACCGGTTGGTTTCAAATAGTTAATTACTGTAATGGTAACTTCTTGCGGACATTGCTGTTTCGGTCCATTGATCGACAGCACTCAGATGAGCCGCTATTATCTAAATAAATACGAGTACATGTACTCTAAGATGAGCAACTGATTTCTAATATTAACATTTAATACGAATCGAATGCTTAAGTCGATTGATCAACTGCCAAAATTCTGTTTGCCCTTGTTCTCCACCCCTCCTCCCCTTATTGCAGTGCCTTTCTCTTCTACATCCGTCTCCGACCCCCTACGCCCCCGGCAGCCCAGGACAAGCCTTGAACGGAATCTGCGGCACACAGTCCGGCTCACAAACTGTCCCATTCACAGGCAGCTTACCCGTATGAAAATACTCCTGCGCAATGCCATACATGCACGTGCTCTTCGTCGCCAACAGCCCACAGTGGCCCACCGCATCGACCACAGCCACCGCCGAGCCCCCATGCATGCGCGATAGCGCATACGCGTTGGCCAGCGGCGTGGCGTGGTCCGTCTTGGTCGACATGATGAGCAGGGGGGCGGCGGGGGTGTTGCTGCTGTTGTCGGGCGCCCTGCTGCCGAAGGGGCCCGCAAAGGCGTACGCCGGCGCGATGGACCAGTCGGCGCACGCCAGCCCAATGTTGGACCAGGCCTCGCCAATCGAAGAGGACTGGTTGACGGTGCGGGCGACGATGTCGGCCGCCCAGGCGAGATCGCGCTTGCCGGCGGACGCCTGCGAGTCGCCGCAGATGATGCCTCGCGCGGCCTCGTAGGGAAAGTTGTACTCCTGGGGCGGGTCGCTGGCGGGGGGTTCGGTGCAGACGTTGGAGCGGAGGTCGATGCCCATCACGGTCTCGTCGGCGAGGATGGAGCTGAAGTTGCCTGCGAGGGCCTCGGCGAGGGCGATGGCAAGAGGCTCGTATTTCGGGATAGGCTCGTAGAGGGAGGTACGGATCTTCTCGCTAAGGAGGTACGAGGTCATGGTGTAAACCCGGTTGTTGTAGACGGTCGCCACGGAAGCTTCCTGGAGGCTGGTCTGAAGGGCGCTGACGCGGGCACGTATATCAGCGAAGCTGGTGTCGCTGCTCTGGCGGAGGGGACAGCTGGCCCCGGCATCAAAGCAGGTGCGGTAAAAGGCGTCAACGGAGGGTTCGGCGTCCTCTATGTTGTTCTTTTTGGACTGCGTCCGTTAGTTCTCCATCGCAGCGCAGTGCAACCCGCCAGATCTTCGTTGGCAAAGACTTACCCCTGACATAAAATCCTCGGCATCGGCAACCCCATCTAGCAGCATTCTGCCCACCCTGCCCGGAAACATGGAAGCAAACGTATTCCCCACGATAGTCCCATACGAGAAGCCGATATATTGCAGTCTCGGCTTGTCCCCGCTCGCTCCCCCACCACAAGCCTTCCGAGTTGAATTCGAACCGGCAGTTTTCATGATCAGCTCGTGGCTCCGGTCCACAATCTCCAACATATCCCTAGCCACCGACGCAGTCGACAGATACTTGAAGACGTTCTCATCGCACAATTTACCCGCGGCGTGATTCGCACCAAATCTCATGTTCACGCCCTGCTCACTCAGGGCAGTCGGCATGCCGCGTAGGGCCATGGCATCCACGGCGCGGTCGAACTGGTTCTCATAACACGAGCCGCTCGGAGTGGTGAGCGCCACGCCGCGCGGGTCGAAGCCGAGCACATCGTAGTGGCGCACGCCGGGGACGTCGACCAGCCCCTGCATGACGGCGCCCAGGCTCAGCGCCATCTGGGTGCCCGAGCCGCCCGGTCCGCCGGGGTTGATCAGGATGGGCCCGGCATAGGACGGGTCTGAGACGGGGACGGTGGCGGGGAGCGTGACGATGGCGACGGCGGCGTAGGGGCCTGGAGAGGAGGACGAGAAGGAGGAGTTGGCGTTGGAGTGGGAGGTGGGTTCCTTGGACCAGTCGAGGGGTACGCGCAGCCGGGCGCATTGGAAGGTGCCGTAGCAGGAGTGGTACTGCAGGTCGGGCGTGGGCGTGATGGAGGTCCAGTCGAAGGCGGCGGCGGTGTCGTCGGCTTGGCGGGCGCGGAGCGGCGAGATGAAGGCGGTGGTGGGAGTCGCTAGGAGGGCCGCGGACCAGAAGGTCCAGGACTGGGTCGGAAAATGCATGATCGGTTTTTAGTGTAGGTTACGACAAGATGGAGGCTCGGGTGTCTGAGGGTGATGAGGACCGAACATCGACATCGTGAGATAGAGTTGAGATTAAATAACCCTGTGGTTGAGGCTTTAACGATGACTTGATGATGGCTTCAGCCCCTTTCTGAGACGCATGATGGCGCTGGTGAGGCTGATCCAGTGCCAAGGTCATTGTCGACGTACGCGTCCATCCACTAGACGCGTGGATGGATTCTTGCTCCTTCGTTCATGGATTACGGGATGGTCAGATCTCCCCACTTTCCCCTTAGAAACCGAAGAAACCAATGTACACGAGGTCTTTGCGGGGACAGGGGTCGTGATCCCTCGGCGTTTTGGGGGCGGAAGCGAAGTTGTCTCCGCGTCATGCTTGGCTGGGTAAAGCGGTTTTGGCCGCTCAGCCACTGATGCCAGCGTTTCCAAGGAGTGAATCGGCTTTGTCATCAGCGCACCAAATGCTATGGGTCTTTTGACTTAGTTATTTTGGGCATCCTTAGGTTTCACAAGAATCTTACCTTTTACGGATTTGGAAGGTAGTATGTACTCAATGCCCCGTTGAAGATGACGAGTCGGTGGAGCGAGGCTTGGCCCGCGTAGCGGTAGAGAAGGTGAAGAAACGGACGGAGAATGCCTCGCACCACCATCGAGCTGGCGGTAGGGCAGTTGTTTAGTTTGCCCACCAAAATATATTTTATAAACTGGTACCAAGAAATATGAGATGGCCAATCCAAACCGCCGCCGGGGGTATCACGGTTGAAAAAAATACTATGAGGGAACGAAGCCAGAGTCAACCTACCTCGGGAACGCCCCTTCAAGTCTACGCCAGCATCACTCCCCTTCGTCCCAGCTATGGCTGCCGTCCTCGTTCAAATGATACCACTTCTGATATTTGCCACTCCAGAACCGGGATTTTTCGGCCAAGGCTGGCAGAGGGACAGTGGAACCTGAAGACGCGGAGCTCTGCGCAGAAGACCCGGCCGCTGGTCGGTGCGTACTTCCTAGTGTCGGCGTCTTGTTCAGGTCGGGCTTCTTGCGCGGCCGGGATGGGGGGCTGTCTCTGTTCCGCTTCGAACTGGTCTGGCTCTGTGCGGTGAACCTAGACGTGAAGCTCGTGGCAAAGTTCATGGCGGGTTCCGCACCAACGGATGCGGGGTCCCGGGTAAGCTCTTCGTCGACATCCTCGTGTGCAGCGTGGTCAAAGTCCTCGCAGTCCAGGAATTCGTCGGTAGTCGAGTCATCATACTGGTCCGCCGCTGCAGCCGTGGTCTCCGGCTCAGGGGGCGCCTCCACGCCGGACTGGCATGCCTTGGCGTTCGCCGCTTGGATGAAGCTATCGCGATGCGTTTGCGCCAAGTCCCGCGCGTTCCGGAATGCAGTCGCTCCTCGGCGAAAGGTATCGATATCGCTTGTCAGTGCGTAACCGCGAAGCGGGGTCATGTGGTACTCGGGCGTACAGTTGGAGTGTGCCAGTGCCGGCGTGATAGGTCGAACTGTAAGTGTAGGCATTGCCGTCGAAGGCGGGCTCCTCCACACTGTAGTTCTGCAGCGCGTGCATCGCGCGGGCGCCGATGGCTCCGTCATAGCCGGCTTGCCGTTTCGCTACTCTTGCTCCGCCGTTAGTGTCTTTCACCTCCAAGAAGAAGTTCGGCACCACTGGTCGTTGTATGTCCTGGGTGGGGATGATTAGGTGGTTCAATTCGTTTCTGACTTCCTTATCGACATCATCAAAACGGGCTCCGTCGTAAAAGTCGGGCTTCGCATCGACCGTCTTTTTATCAGTGATTGACAGTAAATTTTGCGAAGAGTACATCTCCACTGTTGAGGATGTTCGCGTCGCCAGCGATCACTGGAACGACTTTGCGCATCACATCCCCTTCGGAACCCAAATAGTCGTGTTCATCTTGAAAGCGTTCAAAAGCACCATCGGAGAACTTTGACGGGGAAAGTGACGGACTTGGCTGGCCTAAGTCTATGTTGTGCTTGGGCTTCGATTTCCGGCCATGTAGGTAAATGTTGCTCTCACTGAGATGCAGTTCGAAGGCACTGTCGTACGCCGATGACTTCTTGGAAGTCGCTTTCGTCGTTTTCGAGTTGGTTTTCTGGCTCGACGATTCGGTTGAACGGCTGGAAGCCATGGTGTGGGCGGCGCTTTCCGGTTCTGGGTACTAAGACGGAAAGTCAGCGGCGGTTGCTAGCCTTATTCTCACGAACATACCCCTCGAAGATGGCAAAGATCTGGGCCGCCGTGTCCTGCGAAACGGGCGCGATCTGTGGTGTAGACTGCAGGGGTCGCGGGCACTGGAGCAGGCCGAGCACGGTTCCGACGATCGAGTTCTCGTAGCGCGCGACGCGTGAGCAGCACCTTGGGTAGGCTGTCCCAAAATTCTGGGGGGAAGTTGGACGGCCCGCGGCGTTCGGCTCTCGACTCGGCTCTCGACTTGCGCTTCTTATTCGGATGGTGGTTTTGCGAGAGGTCGTCGGTTCGAGCTCTCTTTCGGCTTTGCATACTCGCCATGGTTAAAAGGGTCGGATCGAGGGGCGGTCGGCTAGAAGGATATTGGGTCGGATCGTGCTTCAGGGCCGGACTGGGGCCGAGCTGAGCTGGCGTTGCAGGACCTCCAGCTCCTCGGGTGGTGTGCGCGGCAAGGAATGATTGGATTGGATTCTTGGAACTTGACGTGCGGTTGTCTACCCCCTACGGATGGGCGTGGATTATGCGAGCACTTCTCGCTCAATAGAGGCATGTTGGGCCGCAGCGCGTCGTTGCCTCGGAGCGTGCGTGCGGCTTGTGGGCGTCGTCAACCGGCCATTAGCGGCGTTGCAAAGAGTGGGTATGCTTGGTATTCGTATGAACAGTAATGTTCTTGAAGTCGAGGACGGCTCGGGCCGGAACAAGCTCCAACGTGCCGGACCAGGAAAGAGTGGGTCCAACGGAAAGCGACACGGAAAGTGACAAAAGTGACACGGGGGTGAGCTTGGCGCGAGCGACATCCTTGTCCGCTTCGATTGCCTCTGCCCTTCCTTCACTTCGTCACTATCCCTCACAGCCTACCATGAAGGCATTTTACAATGAAGGTACGGTTATTTGATTCCCGTGACAAGGAGGAAGCTTTTCATATATTTTTTAGGATATTCTAATTGCGGACCGGTACCGTGTTGAACATAAGATCGGCGCTGGAGGCTTTGGCCTTGTTTATTCCGGTAATTCTGGACCCACAGCTCTGTCTTCCTCTCTTTCAGCCGTTGCTCACTCCTGCTCACTGGACAGGAACCGATCTCTCATCGGGTGAGGAGGTCGCTATAAAACTTAGCTTCGTTCGAGACAACGCCGACGCACTCAGAGACGAGAAGGATATATACGAGGAGCTGGCCGGCGGGGTCGGAAATCCGCGATTACGATGGTTTGGCAAGGAGTGCGATTTCTATATCCTGGTTATGGACGCGCTCGGCCCATCGCTTGAGGATCTTCTCAACTACTGTGGCCGAAAGTTCTCGCTGAAAACTATCCTCCTCATTGCTGACCAGGCCATCGCTCGAATTGAATATATTCACTCGAAAGGCTTCCTCCATCGCGATATCAAACCGGACAACTTCCTGATGGGGATCGGTAGGCAAGGAAACATACTCTATACCATCGACTTTGGCCTGGCTAGGGAGTTCGAGTATACCGAGCATACTAAACAATTCGAAGGCCTCGCACTAGGCGGTACGAGGCGGTACGCCAGCATCAACAATCACAATGGCCGTAGTAAGTGTCCTACCGCGGTGATGACCATCTGCGACTGGAAGGGCGGGTAGCTCCAAACCCAAAACGGTCGAAGAGAGATCTCCAGCTAGGTTAGGATTATCGATGGATCAAAGTACCACATTTAGCATTATTTTAGATCCCGTGTCTGGGCATCTGTGCGTCCCCAGACTCGCTCACCGGCCTTGGAGTCGAATCACAGCTTAGTATCATGAAGAGGATTCAACAATGGAGTACGATCTAAAACATCTTCTGACCAGAGACTAGAACAAAAGAAACAACAGAGAAAGATAACCAATGAGTGAAGTCAAGCCAAACGCCAGCGCAATCAAATACAAAAACGCGTCAACCCCAACGCCGTCAACCCCAACGCCGCCAACTCCTGAACCAAACAAACCAAGAAACAAAAGATGAAGTCAAGCCAATTAACAAAACAGAACCATCAAGGAGTTTTCCACCACATTTTACCATCACACACGCACCCCAATCACCAGCCCCCCTAAGCAACAATCTCCACCACCCCGTCAGCGCCCTTCTTCTTCCCGCCCCCACCCGTAAACCTCCTCTTCACCAGCCCACCCAACGCCTTCGCCAACTTGGACTGCCCCTCCCCCTTCCCACCGCCGCCCCCACCCGCAACATTACCAACACCCGCACTCTCCCTCCTCCGCCCACCCACAATGGGGAACGTCGCCGCCTTCCGCATCTCCTCCGCCCCCACCACCGGCGAAGCCGGCAGCACCGCCCCCACCGCAGGCGGCATCCCCCGCGCCAGCAGCGCCATGTGCCCGCCGACGGTGGGGTTGTCGACCAGCTCCTCGAGGCGCGGCGCAGCAGCGGTGGCGGTGTTGCTCGGGCGCCAGGCCGGCTGTTGCTGGCCGAAGAGCCAGGCGAGTTGGGCGAGGCCGATGATGTCGCCGCCGAGGGAGAAAAAGGAGGTGTTTCGGTGGAAGGGGTGGGCGGCGGTGGGTGTTTCAGTTGTTGTTGTTATTGTTACCCCTTGTTGGTCGGGGTCTTCGAGGTTGAGGACCTGTCGCCAGGCGGAGCTGACTGCTGTGTTGAGATCGGCGAGCTGCTCGTCGCTGAGGTGTTTGAGGCCGGGAGTTGTCGATCCCAGGTTGGTATTGTTCAAGTTGTTGTTTTCGGTGTCCGAAAAGGCCGGGACGTCGTCAAATGGTATCTGCTTTCGCCTGCCACAGAGGTCGGCGGCGGACGGGAGAGCAAGGTCCGGGTCTGTGGCAAAGAGCTGCGCTGTGCTGCACAGCATGTCGAGCATGCGCTCGGCAAAGTCGCGCGGCACGGCACCGCCTTCGGCAAAGCTCAGCATGATTTCGTACGTGTCGTTGTCGGCGAGCGGCTGCGATAGGACGGAAAGGTCGCCGAAGTCCTCTTGTCCCATCGACGCGCATCCGACCGTGTAGTCTGTGGCGCCCAGCTGCATTTGGCCGCCCTGGTCGATGTTTTGGTGTTGGACCGTCGACGCGAAGTAGGTCCAGCGCGGCCACGAGGTGCAGTGGCGGATGATCTCGCGGAAGCCCAGCACCTCGTGCGACATGTTGGCGACTTGTTGGTCCTGGACCTGGCGGAGGAGTTGGCGGGCTGTCCAGTCCGGCCCACTGCCGAACTGTACGCGCACCGGCACGAGGTTGAGACAGGGTCCGACCATGTTGCCGACGCCCTCGACCGCGGCGTTGCGCCCGCTGATGGTGTGGCCGAAGACGATGTCGGAGCTGGCCGAGACTTGTGCCAGTACGTATGCCCACGCGGCCTTGACGATGGTGGCGGTGGTGATATGGCCGGACTCGACGGGTGGCAGGCGGGCTGTGCTCTTGAGGCAGGTGGGAGTCGTGCCTGCAGAGTTTCTGTTGTAGTTGGGCCCATCGCGGCGCACGATCTCGGTCATGGAAGACCCAGCGAGGAGCTGTTTCCAGTGCTGGTAGTGTTCCGAGGTCAGGGCACCGGCGGAAGCACGGAGATAATTGGCAAAGGTAGGGGGGCGGGGAACAGCCTCGCCCCTGTTAGGCCAGCTTGGAAGGGCGGCAAGAATCTTGGGGAAGCACACGCCGTCGTACTGCGCGTGTGAAATGCGAAGTACAGCCTGTGTCGGTGCTGGAAGTGTGCTTGACCAGCGTGAACTCGACAAACGAGCTCGCCGAGTTTGAGTTCATCCCCTTCTTGTCCGACTTGAGTAGTCGTCTAGCGATTCGTCTGTCTCGACGACGTGAAAAGCGAGCCGAAGAGTGCGCAGGAACGACCTGCAGGAAGCGACCGCCCGAAGGTACAAAGACGAGTACGCAGAATGTCCAGGGCCTGCACTACTCGGAAGCAAGCCCGTTTGAGGTGGACGACGTTCAGAGGCCCCTTGCCGTCGAGGTAGAAGTAGTTCAGCATCCATCTGGATTCGAGGAGTGCCCCGGCGACGGACAGAGATTGGAAGTCTGTGGCGGGGAGGACGTCCGAAATCCCGCCCCTGAAAACACAGACCTGGGGCACGATGCTGGCTTGGAGGAAGGCGTCGACGTTTGACGCCGCCAAGAGCGAAAACCGTTCGTAGGAATCGCCATTGCTGGATTGCGGAGTCATGGTCCCACTGTTGCTCTTGACAAGGTCGCTGCCAATGGCGTGTAGATCTGTCGTGGTGCGCACCCGGGCGACCATGCCGTCGAAGCATGGGTTTCGGAAGACATCGGCAACGGTGAGTGATAGGCCGTGATCCCTGGCCTCACCTGCGAGCTTCATGGCTGTGATGCTGTCTCCTCCGAGGTCGAAGAAACTGTCATGCCCAGCAATAGTATCCTCAGGAAGGTCGAGGAGAGTTCCCCACAAGGAGAGAAGTGTCTTTTCGTAGGCACCTTGGTCAGCCAGCTCATTGTTTGGCGTCATGGGGAGATGGCCGGAGGATGACGAGATTATGCTTCTCGGCGTCATGATGCCCGAATCTTCCATCTGCTCGACCACGAGGTCCTCGGTCGGCTGGATAGTATTCTTCTTGCCGCTGAGTGCCGCATCCAGGTCCCTAACGGCTTGCTTCGGTTGCGTGATGAAAGCATCCAGGACTTGGGCCATGAAACGGGCCACTTCCTGGGCTTGTTCGTCGGTGATATGGTCAGACCAGTATCGGAAGATGACACCCTCGCTATTCTTCGAAGTTTCGATGTTGACCGTGAGGGCGTACTGTGAGACTGTTAGCCAAGCCTTGGTGAATTGGTGGTGCGTTAACTTACCTCGCTGGGATCATGACCCTTCTCCATATTAAACAGAATGGTGTCTTGGCCACCTCCCTCTTCAGCCTCACCATGATTCTGGATCGAAACCGAGGTGTTGTACATCGGCTTTCCCGCCATGCCCAAGTCGTGTTGCACACGGGCCAGGGAGCAATGCTGGAATTGGATGCTTTGGAGGTGTTCCTCCTGCGCCATCATGAAGACATCCTCGAGTGATTTCGACTTGGAGATCCGAACCCGACAGCAGAGCATATTGATAAGCGTACCAACCGTGCGGCTAATGTTCTCAACCGGTGCGTCGCGGCCTGCGGTGAGGTAGCCGAAGCAGACATCATCAGACGCAGTGTATTTGCGCAGCACAAAAGCCCAGGCTGCGTGCATGATGTTGGCGAGGGTGACCTGCGTCCGCTCGGAAAGCTGACGGAGCTCGGTGTAGCGGTTGAACTCGAGGGCCGTCGAGCGCAACTTTCTGTTCTCGGAGACCAGGGTAATGGTGCTGCTGTTGAGGTTCGGGAAGTAGCATGGCTCGAGGCCCTTCAGATAACGCATCCAATAGTCGCTGTCCTCTCCTGCAGGCATGTCACAGATGTACTGGACATAGTCGCTGAACAAAGGACCGGGGCCACTGGTGAGACCGCCCATGTAACCAGATGTCAGTTCCTCGAGTATGATAGCAAGGGAGCCGCCATCCATAGCGGCGTGGTTGATTTCGAGCTTCATGAGGAGCTTCCCACTGCTCGTCGTGCACAGAGCAAGCTGATGGGCGAGCTGTGGCCGCTTGGCTTTGGCAAGGGTGACTTGGTTGAGCTTTTTCATCGCGTCTTGGTCGCTGCCGTTGAGAATGACGGCTCCACAGTCCACCTTCTTCAGGACAACTTGGTCAAAGACGCCGCCGCGGCGAACGCTCTCGATGAAAATGGTTCTGAGGGCGGCGTGACGGTCAACTACCTTCTGCCACGCCCGTGCAAGTTTCTCGGCGTCGAGGCGATGGCTGGGATTCGAGTGCGCAAGATTGTAGACAGCGTGGAAGATGTAAGCCTCCGGGTTGCGCAGTTGGCTGATCAGCATACCCTCTTGGATCGGAGTGCACGGATAGATGTTCTCGATCAGGGAGAAAGCGGAGGCCCGGTCAATACCGACGCGAGGGAGGGCAACCTCGGTAAGGGTGCGGAGGGAGTGGTAGGTCATTGGCAGGAGCGGATAATCGCTCAGAGTCGGCTCAGCAGCGTGTTGCGAGAGAGTCCTGGTCATGTCCTCAAGAGTGTGTCGGAAAGCGGCGATCCATTTGCGAACATCTCCCACACGGCCGAGGCTGGTGTCGTATACAAAGCTGAAGTGCAGCTTGTTGTCGACCACCATGGCGGAGATCTCAAAGAGAGCCAACCTCCTCGTCTCGGATCCAACATCTGCGGTGCTCAGGTCGGTGTCCTCGAGGCTGACCTGGCGAACAAGGGAGTCGTCTTGCTCAGTTTGCTGGGCGCCCACCCCGCCGCCGAGGTAATTGAACAGGACCTCCATAGGAGACCATGCGTCATCAGCAGCCAGTCCGAGGTACTTGTGAGCGAAGTAAGGTCTGCCGTGACCTGGGATACTGCGGCGTACATCCTTGATCCGTCGCAGGGTGTCGAGCGCATTATGGTGGCGGCCGTGGTCAGGGACAGCCACGGGGCAGATTGTGGTGAACCAACCGACTGTCTGTGACAAGTCAAGGTTGGAGCCCTCGGGAGCCTCGCGGCCGTGGCTCTCAACGTGCAGTGTCGGCACACCCCTGTCTGGGAATGTCCTCGCAAAGGCGTGGGTAATGGCCGCCAGGAATAAGTCGACAGGCTCTGACCTGAAGGCTTGGTGGGACTCTTCCAGAGCAAGCTTTGTCGTATCAGCTTCAAGTGTGAAGATATCGGTGGTCGTTCTGCCATATGTGAGTGGTCCTTGAGTGTTCCAGTAGCCCAGCTCAGGCGACATCTCCTTGAACGGGAGCAGAGTCTCAACATCGGCTGTTTTGTTGTCCGCGGACTGGTGGGCGCACCAGTACCGGAAAGATAGAGGCATCTCAGATGGAAGAGAACCAGTCTCCAAGATCTGGCCGAGGTCCTGCACAACGATGCGCCAGGAAACCATATCGACGCAGAGATGGTGAGCAACCATGGAGATGATGGTGAGATCTTCATCAGCCACGTCGAACAAGTCGGCCCTGAACACAGGGCCGTGTTCGACAGACAGGCTGGCTTGTGCTGCTGCAACAATGAATTTCATATTATCGCGAGAGTGCAGTTGATGCTCCAGGCAGGTGTAGGTTGTAGGACCCATCTAGCCGGACGTTAATACTCGTTCAGCATGCGGCAAGGGGGAAGGGAGTGAAATGCAAGTTTACCTTTGAGATGCGTTGTTCCCATCTGCCATCTTGCATCCTGGAAAAGCGCGCCCGAAGCATGGCGTGCCGTTCGACAATGGAATTGATAGCCTTCTTGATCGCGTCGTTGGTGACCTGGCGGGGAACACCCAGCGTACAGCTTTGGTTGAAGCGAGCGTCGCCGGCATGCTTAACGGCCGATTTCATATACATGGTCTGAACGGGGGACAATGCGAAAGGCTGTTCGGTTTCCTCCTCGCGGATGGTTGCGGAGGAGGACGAAGGAAGGCTCTTGGCCAACTGCGTAAGGTGGACGATGGACTTGCACCGGAGCACGTCCTGAATGGACAGCTTGATCTTTGCGTTGCGAGCCCGCGAGACAACACCCATGGCCCTGATACTGTCTCCACCTGTGTACGAGTTCGTTCGTCAGTTCGAAAACAACAACAACCTCGCGGGGGGTGGAACCTACCGAGACCAAGGAAGGGTTGATTGAGTTTGACACGCTCCACAGGCATGTTCAGTTCCTTCGCCCAAATCTCCCTCAGTGTCTTGACAGGTCCAGTCATATCCACCTCCTCTTCTTCACCTTCACCCCCTTCACTGATGCCAAGGCTCAGAGCAATACGCTCGTACTCGGCGACCTCGAGCCCCTCAACCCACCCAGCCACTCTCCGCCGGTCCAGTTTGCCCGACACAACAACAGGCATGGTCTCGAGCACGATCCACGCGGCCGGAACCATGTAATGCGGGAGCAACTCGGCCAGACGAGCCCGGATATCAGCAATATCGGAACGGGCTCGGGCCATCTCCTCCTTTGAACCACTCAGGGGCGCGCAACCATCAGAAGCCCCCGCAGGACGATGCGCACTCTCCAAAGTGACAACACCAACAAGCTGCTTCTTGCACGGCCCCTTCTTCGGCTGGACCACAGCACCAAGACGCACATGCCGGTCCGCCGACAAATGGCTCTCGATATCGCCGAGCTCGATGCGCTGGCCATTGACCTTGACCTGGCCGTCCCTACGACCAAAGAATTCGATGGCGCCGTCGGCGCGGTACCGCACGAGATCACCGGTGCGGTAGATGCGCGTGGGCGGGGCGGCGCCGGCAAGGAGTTCTCTCTTGGCCCAGCCGGGGTTGTCGACGAAGACCTTGGCGGTCTTCTCGGCGTCGCCGAGGTAGCCGCGGGACATGAGGGGTCCGCTGATGGCCAGCTCGCCGATGGCACCGACGGGCGCAAGGCGGTCGTTGCAGCCCTCGTTGGGGTCGACGACCCACAGCCGTGCGGCGGGGGTGCCGCGGCCGATGGTGGTGTGGTCCTTTTCCTTGGAAACATTCGGGTTGATGACGGCAAAGACGCAGGTCTCGGTGGGCCCGTAGCCGTTCATGAGCTCAACGCGGTCTGCCCAGCGTTGGATGGTCTCGGCGAGCATGGCCTCGCCGCCGCAGACCAGGGTCTTGAATGTCGGGCAGACGAGGTCGGGGTTGAGGAGGTTGGCGACGGACGGCGTGAGGAAAGCCCATGTGGCGCGCAGGCGAGCCATGGCCGCTCCCAGATTGTGGAGTCGGTCGTGTGCCGTGGGGACGCAGATGCAAGCACCGATTGTGAGCGGTGTCACCACTTCCAGGAGTGCGGCATCGAATGTTAGGGAGGCAAAGTGGAAGACGCGCGAGGATGCGTTCATGTTGCACACGCGAGTGAAGGCGGCCGAGCTGCTGCAGAAGTCGCGATGAGCCACCACAACGCCCTTGGGACGGCCTGTGCTGCCAGATGTGAAGAGCACATAGGCCGTGTTACCAGGATTGGTGACAATAGCAGGCGTTTGACCGTGAGATGGAGGAAGGCTGCGGAGCATGGTGCCATCAACGGAGATACGCGTGTTGACAAGGCCAACAAATCGAGAGGCGTATTCGGGACTGCAAACCATCAGAGCAGGTTCGATGGTCTCCAAAACCTCCTTTTGTCGGTTGACGGGGTGAGCTGGATCGAGCGGGATGAATGCGCCACCAGCCATGAAGATGCCTATTAGGATAACGATCGACCAAGCCGAGCGTTCGAGACAAACGGGTACCAGAGTCTCTTCCTTAACGCCATGCTGGTTGAGGTGGAGCGCAAGACGAGACGCATATTCACGGATCTCGCCGTATGTCAGCTCGGCATCCCAGGCGCTGACGCCAACCCGTTCGGGTTGTTCAGCCGCCCGGGCCAGGAAAAGATGGTGAATGCACGAGTCGACTGTCTCTTGCATGTTGGCGCGGTTCCACCTTGCGATGAGAGACTGGTCTTCGGGGCTGATGGCTGGGATCTCGGCCAAAGTGGCGTCCTTGTTTGCGGATTTCTCGAGCAGACGCTTCAGGACGGCGTCGAACTGGTAAACAAGGCGCTTTGTTTGCCATGAAGACAGCACTTTCTCGTTGTAGTGGAAGGTGGCCTCGATGCTCGTCTCAGTGGTGGAGCATTCCACCACGAGCGGATGGGTGAAGAAGCTGTCAGTTGAGGAACCTCCTTGGAAGTCCCAATCGGCTTCCTGGGATCCCTCTTGGCCCGAAGTGGGTGAGGCGGCCTGGATCACAAGTAGGGTTTGGAAGTCGCAGGCGCCTGAGCAATCCGAGTTGAGTCTCTTGATGTGCTGAAGACCCAGATGCTGGTGAGGGACGACTTGGCTTGCCATGGTGTGCAGTCGCTGCAGGAAATCACCTAGACGCATGTCACGATCCAGTCGTACTCTCGTTGGAATGGTGGTAAAGGTCGGCCCAGCCATTTCGACAACACCAGGGACGTCAATGTTGCGGCCCGCTAGTGTCTCTCCAAAGACAACATCGTCCATTCCGGTGTAGGCTGCCTGGAGAATGGCCCATGTTGCCCGGATTAGGGTGGGGACGGTGATGTCGCTCAGGGCACCCCGGCGGTGGATGTCAACCCGGCGGGTCTCTGATCTGAAGTTCGGAGTCTCAGTCTTATTCGCAGTGGTGGCCGGGAGTTGCGGGAAGTGTGCGATGGCGGAGGCGCCGTCCAGGGACTCCTTCCAGAATGTCTCGGAGGCGATTATATCCCTACCCGCGAGGTACCGGATGAAGTTGGCGTAGGAGGCGCGAGTAGTTGCGATAGCCTTTGGGGGCACAGAGGCAATGTTGTTGTACACGTCCTGAACTCGTCTCGCAAGGAGGCGCAAGCTCCATCCGTCGTAGAGAGCGTGGTGAATGCCCCAGACGAAGAGACGACCTTCAGGGCCGTTGACAATGGCATACCTGGCGAGTGCGCCTCCAGTCTGCGAGCCGAGCGCTTGTCCCCTGAGGACCGCTTCCTTCAATGACAGCTCATCGTGCCACTGGATCGGCTCCGGCGCGACAACAACTTGCATGAAGCCTGACGTGGCGGTGTGCACAATTCGTGTGCGCAGAATATCAGTCTCGTCGACAACCGCCTGCCAAGCCGCCTTGAACTGGTCCAAGTCAACATGGCTCGGAAGCCTCAAGGTGTTCACCGCGACGTATGCGCCCGCTTGTGCTTTGGCGAGGGTGACAAGACCCTCCTGGAGCGGGCTGCAGGGGTACATGTCGTTAATCTGGTCCCCTGAGATCTTGCATTGAGAAACAACCTCATCGACGAGCTCATCGTGCGCCGATCGGGAGCGCGACGTTAGGTCAAACGGCTTCAGCTCCGGCACGGGGTCAACCACCACCTCCGCAACACCACAGGCGCGCGCCATGTCCGTCAAGACGGGCTTCTGAAAGACGTCCAACACACTGAGCACGATCTTGTGGGCGCGCGCTGCGCCAACCAGACGCATGGCCGACAGTGAGTCACCACCAACGCGGAAGAAGCTATCCCCAGGCCCGACCGAGCCCGCGGGGAGGCCAAGCACAGCCTCCCACAGACCCTGCAGCTTCTTCTCCGTTGCTGTCGCCGGGCCCTGGTTCTTGGCGGCGGCGGCAGCGGCAGCGGCAGCGGAGAGTCGGTACCCGGATACCATCTCGCGGCTGGCTGCTTCGAGGGCCTGGCGGAGTTGTCTGCGGTCGAGCTTGCCTGCGGTTGTCCAGGGCATGGTGGAGACGGGGACAAAGAGTTGGGGGACCATGTAAGAGGGGAGGTTTCCAGAGAGATGGCTTTCCATTGCCGCGGCGAGTTTGCGGATGGATTCGTTGACGGGCAAAAGGGAAAAGGCCGGCGTGGAGGGTGCGTTGCTGGGAAGGGTGAAGAAGACGGCGAGGGCCTTGGATGCGGCGCGGCTGGTGGCCGGCAACACCACCTCGACGGCTGACTGTGCGTCATCTGGGAGACCGGCTCGGCAGTGGAACTCGATTTCGCCGAGCTCAATGCGTCTGCCGTTCAACTTGATCTGCGTATCCTTGCGGGAAATGTATGAGATAGACCCGTTCGAGTTGTAGCGCACGAGATCGCCCGTTCGGTACATCTTCTCCTCGTTGAGCCCCATAGACTTCGGGAAGTTTGGGTGTTGTGTCCACTCCGGTGAGCGGATAAAGACTTTGTCGGTCTGTTCCTTGTTGTTGAGATAGCCACGTGCTACCAGTCGTCCTTCGACCACCAACTCACCAACTGCACCAACTGGGACGAGCTGGTCGGGGTTCTGCGCGTCGACAACCCAGACGCGGCCTCCAACGGCAGTGCCAATGTTGGAGCGGTCAGCGTTGCAAACACGGTGCGACTCATCGACCTTGGTGCTAGTGGTTGCTACCACCGAACACTCGGTGGGCCCGTAAGCGTTGACGAGTGCGCACTGAGTGCCCCAGCGAGCGATGTGACCAGCGGCCATGGCTTCTCCACCAGTGACGAGGGTCTTGAGGCATTGGACACTTTCGGGCTTGACGGTGCTTGCCACAGAGGGCGTGAGCAGCGTCCAGGTGACGCCCATATTCTGGATGACGGCAGAAACGTCGTTCATCCGGTCCTCGTCCGACGGGACACAGACACACCCACCAACCAGGAGGCACGACAGGGTCTCCATGATGCTGGCGTCGAAGGTGTATGAGGCGAACTGCAAGACGCGAGAGTCGGAATGCATGAACATGGCTTTGGCGTGCGCGGTTGCGCCGGTACAGAAGGCGCCATGTTCGATGACAGTACCCTTGGGCTTGCCTGTTGTTCCGGAAGTAAAGATGATGTAGGCTGGGTTAGATGGCTTTGCAGTCGAGGCGAAGGGCGCGACGTTTGAAGGCGCCGCCTCGCTGAGCGTCCGAATGGATTCAGCGTCGAGGACAAACACGTTAGTTGCAATCTCATCCATCTTTGCTTTGTGTTTCGGCGCGCAGAGCACGATATTGGCGCCGACATCTTGGATGAGACTTTCAAGCCGGCTGCTGGGATGGCTGGGGTCGAGGTTCACAAAGGCACCACCGGCCTTCAGAACAGCAAGCTGTGCGACAATAGTCCAGGCCGACTTCTCGAAGCATAATGGAACGAATACTTCAGGCCCAACACCACCCTGGGCCACCAAGTGGCGGGCCAGAATGGTAGCCGATTCATCCAGTTCACGGTAGGTAAACGACGCGTCCCAGCCGCACACTGCGGGAGTTGAGGCCGGACGGAGAAGAGCGTGCTGCTCAATGATATTGTGCGCGCACTGCTCGACGCGGGGCAGTTCGTAGTCGTTCCAGGCGATGATTTGTTCAATCCCAGCGTGGCCCACGAGGTCCAATTCTCCGACGGTACGGTCCTCCGCTCCATCAGCGACCAGGTCCTGCAAAGCCTGCTCAAAGGTGGCTGCAACGTTCTTAATTTGTGCGTCTGAAACGACGTTCTTCCAGTAGCTGAAGTGGACTTCGACAGTCTTGTTGGTCGCTTCGACGTTAACCGCGACCCCGTACTCGCTCGGATCCTCGGCATCTAGGACACGATATCGCAGCGCGGACGGCGAGGATTGCTGTGCTTGACCTTGGTCAATTTCGGCGCGCTTCTGGTATGTGAAACCGGTGTTGAACAGCATCGCGCCCGAAGTCTTCATCTCGTGTTGCATCTCGGCCAGGGAGCAGCTTTGGTGGGCCATGGCATCTGCAAGGTCCGTCTGCATCGTGTCAAGTGCTTCGCCAACCTCGAGGTTGGCCGGGATTTGGAGCCGGCAGACGAGCATGTTGATGAAGGCGCCCACGGCGTGCTCGATGTTGGCAACGGGAACGTCCCGACCTGAGGCGAGGTAGCCGAACAGAACCTCGTCAGAGCCCGTGTACGACCGGATAACCAGCGCCCACACGAACTGGAGTAGGGTGGACAAGGTGATGCCGGAGTTCATGCAGTAGTCGTTGATCGCGGCAATACCGTTGAGAGTAATGGCATGTGCACCAAGCGATGACTCCGTTTCTGGCTCTCCATCGCAGAGCACGGGGAACAGACAAGGCTCGGCACCGCTCAAGTAATCTTTCCAGTATCGAATGCTCTCGCTCCGGGGCTGCGACTGGGTGTAGGCAATGTAATCGCGGTACAGCGGCACAGGTTTGCTGCTCATGTCCTGACCGTAGGCGGAGGTCAAGTCGTCGAGGATGATCGGCATTGAAGAGCCATCCGAGATGGCGTGGCTGATATCGAGACGGCAAAAGACATGTCCGGTGTTGGCTTCGCAGATCGAGAGACGGTGTGGTGGCTTCTTTTCGTTGTAGTTAATGCAGCTCATCGTCTGCAGCGTGTGCACGGCATCATCATCCGTCTCACACTTGAGTATCAGGACTCGGCCTGGGGCGTCGCGGAGGACCACCTGGTCCATCAGACCTTCGCCACCCACGCTGTCGACAAAGATGGTCCTCAAGGTCGCATGACGACGGACCACGGATTGCCATGCGTTACACAACTGCTCCGGGTCGACCTTCCCTGCTTTGGGAGACTCAACCTGGAAGGTGGCCTTGTAGCCATACTTTTCCGGGTCTTTGATTTGGCTGAGAAGCAGGCCACGCTGCATGGGAGAGCAGGGATAGACATCTTCAATATCTTGCAGCTTGACGCCAAGTTCCTGGAGTCTCTGGTCGAGATTCTCCAGGCCGTAATATGCAAGAGGGAGTAGCGGGAACGCGCTGAGAGTCTTCTCAGGCGTGTGCTGCATCAACCTCCGGGGAACGTCCTGCAGAAGAGACTGGCATTCCTTGACCCATCTGCCAAGTGAGTCCTGGTGCTTCATGTGCTTGTTGTAGGCAAAGGACAGTGTCATCCTCCCGCCAACAACAACAGCCGAGACTTCGACCAGCGCCAAGCGGGGCACGTCCTTACCGACGTCGGATGATGTGTTGATACCTTGGCCGTTATCAACGGATTGGAGAAAGGTGTCGGCCCGGCTGAGCTGTTGCATCTGACCGAGGTAGTTGAAGGCAACCTCGACTGGCCAACCACCGTCATACTTCTCATGTCCTTCGGATGTGAGAAGACGGTAGGCAAAGTAGGGGCGTCCTTTTCCGGTCAGGCGCTTTCGGTAATCCTTGACCCATCGGATGGCGCTGACAATTTCATCATCTAGTGGATTTTGGTTAGTGAAAGAAACAACCTTTGGTGGGCGTGGAAAGTGGCTTACCAGAAGACGATTCGTCCGGGAGATGAACTGGATACAGCGTGGTGAACCACCCCACGGTGCGGGATAGGTCCATGGCATCGTCCCAGACCTCACGACCGTGGCCTTCGTTGTAGATGGTGGGCACTCCGCGACGACCTCCCGATGCGTTGCGGTAGGACAGGAGTAGGGCAGCGAGGAGAATGTCGAGTACCTCGGTTTGAAGTGCGGCGTGGCATTGCGGGCCTAGAAGCAGGGCTGTTGTTTCATTGTCGAGTTCAATGCCAGTTGCGTAAATCGCATCGCCGTGGACATTTGTCATCCCGGCTATCCCCCAGTATTCCAGGTCCGCGTCCGAGGCCTCCTGGTGTGGGAGCAGGGCCGACCCGTTCTTCTCTGCCTGAGCGTTCTCGGATTGTTTCCGAATCCAGGTCTGGAAGGACAGGGATGTCGGAGGTTTTATGTTGCCATTGGCGAGGAAGTCCTCCAAGTCTTGGAGCAGGATGCCCCAGGAGACAACATCAACCGCCAAGTGATGGATGGTGATGAAGACGTAGACCTCGCTGTTGGTTTTTCCAACGCTGAACCAGTCCGCTGCCAAGAGCGGGCCCTGCTGGAAGTTGAGTGCCTGTTGAGAATTCTGGATGCGTTTCTCCATGCGGCTCGCGTTTCCAATAACGTGCGTTTTAAAACGGTACGATCCACTGATGTCCGAGGTGATGCGTTGGCGCCAGCTACCCGTGCCGTCGCGGCGGAAGCGTGTCCGGAGCATGGAGTGTGTCTCAACCAAGGCATGGATACCGCGTGCCAGCTGGTCGGAGCTCGCGTTTTTGTCCAGCCGCAGCAATACACTTTGGTTGAACTGGGCGTGGGACTTGACAGAGGATTCCTTGTTGTCGCTCACGTATATGAGCTGAAAGTACAACTGCTGGATGGGCGATGGCTCAAACTCGTGCTGATCCTCACCAGCAATCGCGGTGGCGGCAATTTGCTGCTGGGTGCTGGGAACGCGGGCCTTGAGAGCAAGGTCGTGAACGGATTTGCTGCTGATGATATCCGCGACAGCGATGCGGATACCCTGCGCTCGACATTTTGCCATAACCTGCATGGCGGTGATGCTGTCGCCTCCGAGGTGAAGGAACGAGACATTTCGGCCGATTCTTTCCAATGAAATGTTGAGGACCTGGCTCCAGATAGACTTCAGTCTCTCGTCGATGGGGAGAGACTGTTGTGGGGAGGTGCTTTCGGTCGCTTGTGCCGGACCAGGGGAGCGGGCGCCGTTGGCCTTGTCAAGTACCTCTTCGGTAATGCCTTCCACAAAACGGGCTACACTGTTGCGGTCAAGTTTCCCGGATGGCAGCAGGGGAATGTTGTGAAGGGCGATCCAGGTTGAGGGAACCATGTAGGCGGGAACCTTCTCTCTCAGGCGGTCCTGCACTTGCTCCAGAGTAGAAGATGCCTCGTCTGAAGTCACCAACTCAAACTTGCCGGGACCACCAGCAGTGATTGCCCGGAGCGAGAGAACAGCCACGAGACGCTTGACGCAAGGCCCGCTCTTGGGAAGTACAACAACAGCGTGGCGGACGGCATCATCAGCAGCGAGGTGGTGAACGATCTCGTCAAGTTCCAGGCGTTGACCGTTGAGTTTGGCTTGCGAGGCGTCTTTCCGGCCCATGTAGACCATCTCGCCTGAGGCATCGTCACACACGCGGACGAGATCCCCAGTCTTGTACATGCGACGCGGTGTGGCTGACGGCATGTCCGGATAGCGCAGGGTTGTGTCCGCGGCCCAACGAGGATTTTCAATGAAGACCTCTCGGGTCTTCAACTCGTTCTTAAGATAGCCGGCCGACAAGGTGGGACCTTCAACAAGTAGCTCGCCGATGGAGCCAAGAGGCGCGAGTCGGTTGTGGTTCTGAGGGTCAACGATCCAGCAGCGGCCAAGGCATCTTCCTAGGTTCGCCGGGTTTGACGAGGGACGCATGTGGGAGTTGACTGTTGCAACAACAGCGCACTCGCTCGGGCCGTAGGCGTTAACCAAGCTCACTTTGTCGGCCCAAGTGGCGAGATGGGTCTGGGCCATAGCCTCTCCTCCGAGGATCAGGGTCTTGAGGTGCGGCACGCTTGAAGGCTCGAGGACGCGGGCAAACGAGGGCGTGAGTAGGGTCATGGTGACTCCCATCTCCTCCATGACGGTAGTGATATTGCCGTTGGTGCGGTCCTCTTCCCGAGGAACGCACACGGTGCCGCCAAAAATGAGGGTTGTCAAAATCTCAACCAAGGAGGCGTCGAATGTGTAGGATGCGAACTGCAGGAATCGGAAAGGGGGTATCATGAGCATCGCGGGGCCATGGGCGGCAGCACCGGAGCAGAAGGCCGTGTGAGAGACTGAGCATGTCGGTTAGCGGGGACTATGCGACTATTACGACGCAACATCGGTCCAGAGGAGTAGAAGGTTTCTGTCATGGAGAACACAGGGCAGTGATTATGAACGAGTTGTTGGATCCGACACCAACTCCATGTGCTAGCAGTGACGCAAACGCGCTGAACACGCGCCAAGCGACTCGATGCACTGGTTTGCCCATCTTGCAACTCTCGCCGACTCAAACCAAAAAAAGGGGTATGAGGGCAAGGAACAAGTTGGGGCTTGACTAAACCAGATCCAGGCGGATGAAGCGATGAATACTCCTGGGATTGTGATGATGGTTGTGATGATGGAGGTGGGTGGGGTGGGGTTAATCCTCAACGAACAAACGCCAAGGAAGCAAACAAGCCGCCAGGTATTATTGGAAAGTATCGGAAAAGAGACAAGGAGAAAAGAAAAACGTACCGATTGTTCCTTTTGGCTTTCCTGTCGTCCCAGAGGTAAAAATGACATATGCCGCGTCGCTCGGTTGGCAGACTGCTCTCCATTAGCATCCATCCTGTTCTCGACTTCCCCCATCTCAGGGATTTCAGGGGGTAGAAAACAGGAACCGGGGTTTCAGGGGCTAAGTAAACAACCAAAAATCCAAAAATGGACTCACCTTCCATGGCCACAATTGATGTCGACTTTTTCTCGAGTTTCTTCAGCATCTCCATATCGATGGGAATGGCCGTCGGAACGACATCGGCACACAGGCTCTCGTATTTCGGCGAGCACAGAACCACGTCAGCCCCGCAGTCGCCAACAATATCCCTGAGCCGACCGACCGGGTGTGCCGGATCGAGAGGAACAAACGCAGCGCCGGCCTTGAGCACAGCAAGCATTGCCACGATGGCGAACGTCGACTTCTCAAAGCAGAACGGCACAAACCTGCTTCCGTTAGCACCAACACCCCTCACCAAAAGCTCACCTGCCAGTGCCGTCGAGAGCGCATCCAGCTCGCCGTTCGTCAAGGTCGCGTCCCAGCCGACCACCGCCGTCTCGGAACCACCCCGACGAACCATCTCCTCCGAGATCATATCATGAACCCGCCGCTCCACCAGCGGGCCAGGTGTCTTATTCCATTCCTGAATCACAGCCTTATCCTCCAGGCTGAGCAGATCCACATCCCCGACCTTCACCCCCTGGCTCTCGGGAGCGGACAACCTCTCCAATACCGCCTCAAACTGCCCCAACATGCGGATGACCTGCCACCTCGGAACGACCTCAGCATCAAAGATAGCACGCATCTCAATCTCCTCGACCCCGCCACTGCCGCCGCGGCCTAGCGTACACGTAACATTCAGCGGCAGACTGAAGAAATCTGCCCCTTGCGCCGTGCCGCCGCCCGTCAGGTTGCCCCACAGGCTGCTGGTCTCGGCGACCTCGTCGGCCATGTCGATAGCCAGCAGGTTCTTGAAGTCGCACGCGGCCGAGGTGGCCACGCTGAGGCTCTTGATGCGCTGCAGGCCAGCGAACTGGTGCGGGGTGACGTCGTTGAGTTGGTTTTGGACGTCGACGAGGAGTTGCCGGATGGTCAGGTCCTGGTCGATGCGGACGCGCCGCGGGACAGAGGCTAGCGTGGGTCCGACGAGGTCTTCGATCCCAGCGACAGGGACGTCACGGCCGTTGAGGATCTCGCCGAAAACGATGTCGGAGGAGGAGGCGTAGATGGATACGACGAGGGACCATGCCGCGCGGAGGAAGGATGACATTGTTAGGTTGACTCCCTTGGGTTTGGTGAAGCGCACTGGCCGGGTGACTTGGCTGGTGGCTTGGACGCGGTAGGCCGGATGAGGGAGCTGCGGGAAGTGGGTGATGTTGGGGGCGGCGAGCTTCTCAGTCCAGAAGGCGTCTGAAGCGGAAGCATCGTGAGCGGACAGGTGCTCCACGAAGCGAGAATAATGTGGTGTTGGGGTCAAAGCCGCCTCTGGGTGCTGATACCGCTCCTCGACGCGGCTCAGGAGCAATGGCAAGCTCCAGCCGTCGTAGACCGCGTGGTGCGCAGTCCAACCAAACGTTGGGCGGAGGCTGTGCTCGTTGATGATGGTGTATCGAGAAAGGATACCGCCATCGTGAGGCGGTAAATGACGATGGCTCTCCGGGATGTTGCTGGAGCTTGAGGCCGAGGTCCAGTTTATTTCACCCCGGACAACAACTTGCAAGAAGCCGATGTTCTCAACAAATACGACCCGCGTTCGCAAGATGGCCTCCGAGTTGACAACCTCTTGCCACGCCCGCTTGAACCGCGTGATATCCACCCCGGAAGGCAGCTCGTAGAAGTTGACAGCCACATACGCGCCGGGCTGCCTTTGGGATGCAGCAACCAGGCCTGCTTGCAGGGGGGTGCAGGGGTAGATGTCCTCAACAGAGTCGACATCAATGCGGCAAATGGAGGCCACATGGTCCCGCAACTCCTGCGCTGTCATGGAGCCGTTGTCCTTGAGTAACGAGTATTGTTCCACCGGGCCAGGGAGAGGTTCATCCTTGGGGCTGGTGCTGTCACGGTTATCTCCTGTGTTAGTACCGGCGTCGACGCCACTTCCTGTCGCAGTCTTTGCCATATCAGCGAGCTTGGGCGCGCTGAAAATATTAGCCACGGTGAGGACAATGTTCCTTTGGCGAGCTGCAGCAGCGAGGCGCATAGCACCAACCGAGTCCCCGCCGTGGGTAAAGAAGCTGTCGTCCGCGGTGATGGAGCTGGCAGCCACATTGAGCACCGCTGCCCACAGTTCCTGGAGGTCCATCTCGATTGGCGTCTCTGGCGCACGTCCACCGGAGGTCTCGGTCCCCAGGCGATAGTCGACAGTATTGGGCAATGCCTGCGCCATGGTCCGCAATGACCGCCGGTCAAGTTTGCCCGATGAGGTGAGTGGCATCCGGGAGACAGGGAAGAACAATCGGGGCACCATGTAGGAAGCGACCTGACTGCTCATAGCCCCCACGATGCCCTGAGCTAGCGACTGAAATGCTGCGTCCATGGGGAGGATTCGGACCTCCTCATCGGTCTGGGAAGACGAGAGACAGACGAAAACCGCCAACGCTTTCTTGGACTGCGCAGGAACTACGAGCTCAACCGAGGACTGTGCAGCAGACGGCAGGTTGCGCTTGACGTGATGCTCGATCTCACCCAGCTCAATCCGCTGACCGTGGAGTTTGACCTGGGTGTCCTTGCGCCCGAGATAGATGAGCGCGCCGTCGGAATTGTACCGCACCAGATCGCCTGTCTTGTACATCCTCCGTTTGCCCCTCTCTTGGTGGTGAGGGTCTTCGGGCGCCCACTTTGGCATCTCGATAAAGGCTCTGGCCGTCTCGACGGGCTTATTGAGGTAGCCTCGGCCAAGGATGGGACCCTCGATCAGAAGCTCGCCCACGCACCCAACGGGCACGAGGCGATCGTGGTTCTTGGGATCAACCACCCACGAGACACTACCAACATTGGTTCCGATGCTGCCAACGTCGCCGTTCTTGTCGAGATGGAGCTTGTGTGCCGAATTGATGCAACATTCGCTCGGTCCGTACTGGTTGTGCACAGGAATGACGCCGCCCCAGATATCGAGCACCTCGCGGGTCAGGGCCTCACCGCCAACAGCCATGCCCTTAATCTTGGGCACCTGCTCAGGCCGCAGCATTGCCGCCACCGTCGGGGTGAGGTCCATGAAGTTGGCGTCAAGTCTGTCGATAGCTCCAGGTAGATCACCAAGGCGGTCCACGTCCGACGGTACACACACACAGCCGCCGTGGATAAGATTTGTGAACATCTCCTCGATGCTGTTGTCGAAAGTGTGTGCGGCGAACTGGAGAAAGCGGGTATGGGGACCGAGATCAAGAGCGGAACCGTGCGCCAGACAGCTCGAAACGAGGGCGTCGTGGCAAAGAACAACGCCCTTGGGCTTGCCGGTGCTGCCGGAAGTAAACATGATGAAGGCGGGGTTTTCGGGTGTGACTCCCGACTGGATATCTCCGTTGTCGGCTGAGGCAGGGAGTTGAGACAACAGGGTGGGACCGACGGCCACCACGTATGGCACCATAGCCTCGAACATCATGGCCCTGGACTCTGATGCAACCACGACCTGGGCGCCGGCATCAACCACCTTGCCTTCCAGTGCTGACGCAGGGTGAGTGGCATCAAGAGGTACCACTCCACCACCTGCCTTCATGACGGCAAGCATGGAGATGGTTGTCCAGGCAGACTTGTCGAAGCACACAGGTACCAATGTCTCGGGGCCGACTCCAAAGTCGACAAGGTAACGTGCCAGGCGATTGGCCAGGTTGTTCATCTCCTCGTACGTGAAGTCGCCGTCCCAACCACGGATAGCTTGGGACTGGGGACGGAGAGCCACCTGCTTCTCCACCATGCGGTGTACGCAGTCGGCGGTGGTGGCCGGCATCTTGGCGTTCCAGGCCCAGACGTGCTCCTTGCTGGTGCTGTGGACGTTATCTAGCTGCGAGAGGGGTGTTTCGGGATTCTCAGCAATGTTGCGCAAGGCTTGCAAAAAGGCCGCGGCAACATGCTGTGCTTGGGCCGGGGCCACCTCATCCGCCCAGTAATCGAGGTCAATGACGGCGCCTCCCTCGTCGTCGATCTCAACGTTGAGTGAAATGGGGTATTCCGTCGGGTCGTGAAGAGCTCCCAGGTCTTCACAGACAAGCGAACTCTCTGCCGTATCCGTCTTCGGTTGGCGACGACGGTACGAGATACACGTGTTGAACAGAGCCATCCCACCCGGCACGTTGAGAGCATGCTGCACTTCAGCTAGCGAAGTTTGGGCATACGGCATACTATCAAGCTGGTCCTTCTGCACCGCCTCAAGCAGGCGAAGAAGAGAGAACTGGTCATCTCCTTCACCAGCGAACTTGATGCGTTGGGTGGCCATGTTGATGAAGGGGCCGACAGCATCCTCTGAGCCCTCAAGCGCGGCATCGCGCCCTGAGACAAGATAGCCGAAGCATACATCATCGGTGCCAGTGTACAACGCCAGTGTCAAAGCCCAAGCAGCATGGAAGGCGTTGGGCAGGGTGAACCCCGCCCCGCTACAGAATGTCTGCAGCGCGGCCAAGCCAGGGACGTCGACACGGAGAGTACACATTTTTCTCTCCGTCTCGGGAATATTGATGCCGTCGTTGAGGGTGGGGAAGTGGCATGCCTCTAAACCGGAAAGATGGGTTTTCCAGAATGCCACATCTGCCTCGAGGTTGCGCTGCTGCAGGCTGGCGACGAAGGGGCTGAACCGCGGCTTTTCGACATGCTGGAGACCCCCTTGGTAAGCGCGGCCGAGGTCGCGCAGGAGGATATCCATGGAAGCGCCGTCCATGATGGCGTGGCTCATCTCCAGGGTGCAAACGACGCCCTCGCGGTTGTGGGAGACGGAGAATCGGTGTTGTGGTGCGTCGTTTCGGTATTCCACTAGCTCTAGGTTGTCGACGAGGCTGGACATGTCGGCGCCATCCGGACATTTACGTACGACCATTGGGGGTTCAACGTCTTTCAAGACCACCTGGTCGTAGCTACCAGCCCGAGTTTGGCTGATAGCGTCGACGAAGATGGTGCGGAGGAGTGCATGGTGACGGACAACGTCCTTCCAAGCCTGCACCACACGCTGAACATCCACGGTCTTGTTGCCTTCGCCGTTAAGCTTGACTTGGAAGGTTCTACGCACGGCATAGAAATTCCCGTCTTTGGTTCGACTCAGCAACAGCCCCTGTTGGATGGGCGAGGCGGGATAAATCTCCTCGATTGCATCCCAACCCCGTTCCTTGGCAAGAGCCGGCAGTGTGGTGTCCTCAAACGCTTTCAAATCCGTGGGTGTGAGGTCAGGAAGCAATGTGAGGTCACTGGCTGTGATCCTGGTCCCCATAGATGGCAGCGTCGCAGCAGCATTCGCCAACACCCCTCGGCAGTTGGCAACCCACTCGCAAATCCGGTCCTGGTGCTGCATGTTACCATTCCAGGCAAACCCGAACCGCAACGCACCTTGGATAATGACGGCAGAAATCTCAAACAGAGAAAACCGCGGTGCCTTGCTTCCAAAGTCGGCCGTTGGGCTGCCGGGATGTGCCTCACCAGCCATGAGGGCACCCTCGGCGGGCTGGAACAGGGCACTTTTGCGCTCGAGCTGCTGGTAGCGGCCGAGGAAGTTGAACGACACTTCCATGTCCTTGTGCCGGCGAGCCCATTGTTCTCGGCCCTCGGGAGTGTGGAATCTGGCGGCGAAGTAGTGTCGTCCGTTGCCCGGTACACGCCGGCGGAGGTCCTTGGTTTGGATGAGCGCCTCGGTGAATGTGGCGGGTGAAGCGAGTGCGACGGGGAACAGTGTCGTGAACCAGCCAACGGTGCGGGCAATGTCGATTTCTTCGTTGGGGGGTTCGCGACCATGGCCCTCATTGAAGATGGCTGGTGGTGCGCGGTCGGAAAATGTGGCTTGGAAGGACCAAATGAGCGATGCCAGGAGTAAGTCAACGGTCTCAGTGCGGAAAGGAGAATTGCAGTCGTTGACGAGAATGTCGGTAGTGGCGACGTCGAGGTCAAATCCCTGGCATGCCACATCGCCATACAAGTTGTCCCGGTTCCCCATTCCCCAATAAGCAAACTGGGGATCTGGGACTTGGTCGGCAAACGGGAGGACCTGCTTAAGAGTTCTCCCTGTGCAGTCGTCGGTCTGCAGTGCTGCCCACTGTCGGAACGGTAGTGATCGATAAACAGCCGCCGCTGAGGGGTTCTCAAGGAGCTCCTCGATCTCTTCCATGACTACACGCCATGAAACCAGGTCGATGACGAGGTGGTGAGCTGTCATGAAGAGCATTTGGTCGCCCTTGTCTTGCACATCAAATAGCTCTGCGGCAAACAAAGGACCAGAACGCGCATCTAGGCAGCCCTGCGCGCTCGCGATGCCGGCGTCAGCTTCAACGCGGGTGGCTATGGTATGAGTCCGGAGACGATACGACCCATCCACATCCGGCGTGATGAACTGCTTCCACTCTCCGTCCTCACTCCGTTCGAAGCGAGCCCGGAGCATGGCGTGGCGCTTGACCACAGACTGGATTGCATTTTGGACAGCAGTCACCCCCACACGGCGGGCGAGACGCAGACAGAAGCTCTGGTTGAAGTGCCCATCGCCGTGAGCCCCGCCTCGAACTTCGAAGTGTAGCTGCTGGATCGGCGTGAGATCGAAGGGCACTTTGAGCACCCCCTTTTCGATTTCATCTTCCCCGTCAACTTGGCTCTCGTTTGGTTGGCTCAACATTTTGGCTACGGCAGCTAGCTGCCTCAAGGATTTGGCCTTGAGAACATCTTGCACCGATACGCCGAGCCGTGCCTTCTTGGCGTGGCTCGCGCAGGCCATAGCCGAAATAGAATCGCCGCCCAAGCTGAGGAAGCTACGGTCATCGGGGTCGATGTCGTCGGCTGGGAAGTTAAGGACCAGGCTCCAGATGTCACGGAGCTTGCCCTCAACCTCGGTCAGTGGGGTGCTGTTGGCTTTGGCACCGCCAGACGTGGTTTTGGTCTTCGCGGCATGCTGCTCCCTGATCACCTCCTGACATTGTTCGGCGGTAAGCGTGGTTTCGATCCAGGTGGCAACGGTTTTGCGGTCCATCTTGCGAGAAGCCAGCATGGGAATGGCATCGACGCACAGCCAAGTAGACGGGACCATGTATGCAGGAAGTCGGGCGCTGAGGCGTGTGCGGATACGTTCCAGAATAGGTTCGGTCGCCGCCGGGTTCCCGGTCAAACTCAAGGCAGTAGCTCCCGGCTGTTGGTTGTCGGCGGAAGCAACCGTGAGCCCCGACAGTGAGAGGATGGTAATCAGGCGCTTTTCCAATGCCCCCTTCTTGGGAAGGAGGACCATGGCGTGTTGTACGTCCTCATCGACGGCAAGGTGGTGCTCAATTTCGCCGAGCTCAATACGCTGGCCGTGAAGCTTGATCTGGGTGTCCTTTCTCCCGATGTAGTTGAAAGAGCCAGAGGCCGAGTTGTAGCGGGCCAAGTCTCCCGTTTTGTAGAAGCGACGAGGCGCATTGTCCGCATCCTGAGCCCATGCCGGGCTGAAGATGAAGCTCTCCTCTGTTTTAGCGGCGTCATTCAAGTAACCCCTTGCCAAGCTTGGGCCCTCGAGGAGCATCTCGCCCACACAACCAACGGGGACCAGGCGATCATAATCGGTGGGATCGACCAGCCAAACTCGCACTCCACAAGGTAAGCCGATGTCGGTGGCCTCGGTTTGGGGTCCGACATTGGGGTTGACCACAGCTGCGACAGAGCTCTCAGCCGGCCCGTAGCCGTTGACGAGCTCAATGTGCGACCAGGTGGTGACGTGAGAGCGTGACATGGCCTCACCAGCCAGGACAAGCCTGCGCAACCTGGGAACTGTGGATGGAGTGAGAAAGTTGATGAAGGAGGGAGTAAGCACGGCGTGATCAACGCGCATGCGGTTCATGGCACCAGCAAGGTCGTTGAGCCGCTCATGCTCGTCAGGGATGCAGACAGTGGCTCCCACCATCAGCGGCGTGAGGATTTCGACCAGGCTGGCGTCGAAGGTGTGGGCTGCAAACTGCAAGACCCGACAAGTGCCATCAATGCGAAGGGCCGGGCCATGCGCCTTGGCACTAGAGCAGAAGGCTTGGTGTTCGATCACGGTGCCCTGTTGGAGGAGGTTAGAAAGTTCCCGTTTCTCATGTTTCCTAGGGTCTGGTGTGGACTTGCCTTCGGTTTACCAGTGGAACCGGATGTAAAGATAACATATGCCGCATTGGCGCTGCTAACTCGGTTTGTGCTCGCAATAGCATCTGCGGATTTGGCCGTGGCCGCCTTCGTTATGGTGCTATCATCCAAAGGCAGCACTTTATCGGCCACTCCGGTAAGCCCCTGGACGAGGTGGTTGGAACACAGCACGAGTTTGGCCCCAACCGAGTCGCAGAGACCCCGGAGTCTATCGAATGGATGTGATGGGTCTAGAGGAACAAAAGCTCCGCCCGCCTTCAACACCGCGAGCATTGCTACCACCGTCCATTTCTGAAGTCGAGTCAGCCATCGTCGGTCGATCACCAAATGCGAAGTTATTGAATACGAACCGATTTTTCAAAACAAAGTGGCACGAGGACCTCGGGCCCAACTCCTAGCATTACCAGCCAGGAGGCCAGAGTACTCGTCGCAGCATCCAACTCGTGATAGCTGAGTGAGCCGTCCCAGGCACAAACAGCCTCAGCCTCAGGTTGCTCCAGCACCCTGTCCGCAATCACATCATGGACACAGCGCTCTACCGGCTGGATCGAGTAGCTGTCGTTCCACTCGCGAACACGGTCCAAGTTATTTTGGCTCATGCAGTCCAATGAACTCACGGGAGTTTCAGGGGAACTCGTGACAATGCCGGACAGGATTTTGTCCAACGTGCTAGCCACCAGTGCACCCTGTGCGGCAGACATGCCGAGATGGCTGCTACTCCATTCAAGAAACAAGCTCAAGCTGGACTGGCCGCGCTTTGCTAACAGCCGAATCTTGTGATGTTCCTTGCATTCATGTTAGCCACCAACATCAACAAAGGGCCAGGAATCTAAGGGTTAGGGCTAATAGGGGTAAATGCTCCGGTCTCCCGGGGTCAAAGTCGGGATACAACGCTGCCAGGATGATAATGTGGGGATTCTTGCGGGACGGTTACATACCGGTGTCAAAACAGGGCATGGTGTCGATCCGGCTGTGAAGCTCCACAACACCACAGACGTGTCAAAAATTGACAGATCCGAGCTTCCGGTTCGGAGGAGCCGGGGTGGAACCCGGTGAAGATCGCCGAAGTTCTCCGCCTTGGCGTGTTCCACCGTCCGGAGGACGGCCTCGGTGTCGTCCAGAAGAAAGCGGGCGACGGTGGGTTCCCGGGTACCGCCTCCGCCGCCGCGTTGGAATTCGAAGTTGACGTCGTCTTGGCCGGTGTAGCACCGCAACAACAACGCCCATGCTGTTTGGATAACGGTAGCGAACTCGTCCGGGTCCGTGGTGGATAGCTCCCGCAACTTTTCTGCTTGCTCAACATCCACCCAGACCGACGAGGTCTGTCGGGATGGAGCTGGCATGTCGTCGGAGACGCGACCAAATCGTGGAAACCGACATGGCGTCAGCCCCTTGAGGTACGTCTCCCAGTCGTTGATGCCGGTGGTAGAAGCCATGGTGACGGTTGATGGCTCAGGGGTCAAGGTGATACGGGCAGGTGGTGAGACCGGTGCTGTCTGACGAGGTCTAACGCGATGCCAGAGGCGAGAATGGAGATGAGAAGAGGTTTCTGCAGTTGGCTCTGCCGCGTGAGATCGGCAGTGCAGTGGAGGACAAAGTCGTTAATGGGCAGGGATGGAACAGCTTGGGTTCACCAAGGGCGGCATGGAGTGAGACAACAATGCTGGGGAAAAAAAATGGAAACAAGGACTCGGCTACGCAGGGTACATGTAGATCACTCAGAAATCAACCCTGTTCCTGTCGACAGATGGGAATCATGGCGAAAAAGCGAACCCGGATACATGATTCGGGGACCAGCTATCCCGCCAGCTCGAGGATCAGCTTGGCTCCCTACCCTCGGGTCAACTTTGTTTCTTCGTTTCTTCCTGGTTTTTGCCCTTCGCTTCCGAAAAAGGGTCCGTAAGGTCAGAGATTTCCTTAAACCATCACGACTGGTGGCCGGTGTCGTAATATGAGGTAACATCTTGCAGAACCTTGTGGCCAGTTATTTTTGGGACTGACTGGCGTCGATGGGTCGGTTCGTCGGGATCGAAAGCTTCCAAGAGGTCCAAGAGGCCCAGAACATAAACTAGCTGGTTAAATCGCGTTCAGGTCACCAAAACTTAAGCGAGGATCGACAGTGAGTTTGCAGTATCGGGCAGGTCGGCCAACACGTGCATTAAACTTGGAGTCTAGATGACAGTAACACGTTGTCCCGTTGTCCGGCCCCGTCTTTTCATGCAGGGGTGGCAGGTTTGCCTTGCAAGGGCCGCTTCAGCCAGCTGCAACGGATATCGAGCCGGTGGGGAGCGGCACTGTCGATCAACTGGGGCGGCGGGAGATGGACGGCCAATGGTCCAGGGGCCAAGTCTCATCCTTGGCTCCTGTCATCAAATAAGAACTGTAACTCCCGGTCGCCGACGCCCTGTTTGTGTAAACAGCCAGTTGCATTGTGCAGGCGGAGCAACGTCTTGGTGCCCTAAACGGGTATGCTAACGCTACCCAGAGGCGGCTGAAGGCGCAGTACCACCGGAGGAATTATCTGGAGCACTGTACAAATAACGCCACTGACCGCATATTGTTACGCTGAGCAAGAATGCCGACCTGTGTCGCAAATCCCCCCTCTCTCTCTCTCGTTCACCCAAGCTCAGGCCTCCACAACTCCATTTCCTCTCTCCCTCGAACTATTCCCTTTTGGGCCCCCCCACATGGGGCGGCTTTGCAGGTTGGCTTGGCAAGGAACACTACAGACCACGTCGGCCGAATGCACCGAGCCACCATTGAAAAGTTACAGAACAGCGAATTAAACCTGAAAGGGGTCCAGAAAAACAGGATTTTCTATTTTCATTTTCCCTGGGCTGCGGGCTGGTGGAGAGACCGTGTCCGAAAGCCGCAGTCCTATTCATCCAGATGTTAGCCGTCTATGGGCGAAAAGGGCTTCCCGTCAAAGAATACCCCGGGACACTCCGGTCAGGCTGGTGTGGAGGCCACACGTCCACACTGGTCCTGTAATAACCTCTCCTTTGTGGGGGGGCAGGAAGCCGGCCCTGGAACATCCCACCCTTGCATTTGCTTGGAATTTTTCAGCCGGTATGGCTTTGGCACATCCGGCCAAATTTCGTCCGGGGCCATGGGATTAATTCCTCACCAAGCCCCGAGCTGACTTTTTGTCTCTCCCTGTTGGTGTGCGCCTCCCTGTCATCCTTCTAACCCCGGATGAACGGCGGGTCCAGGCCCGGCAGGAGAAGAAGGAAAAGCGGTTTTGAAAATATGTCAGATGAAAACCAATATGTAGCCCTTGTAACCCATAACCCAGGACCTGGTTCTTTGCCCCTTCGAAACATTCTCTCGTCGATCACCAAAGTCATCATCCCCTCAGCCAATATCCTCCCCTTTCTTCTGCGCACGTAGGGCCTCCCGGTTACGCGCATTCTGTTTGATGCCCCAAATTTGGCACTCATGGCCCACTCGTCTCTCGATGCGTGTACGCGCCTCGACGACTCGTTCGGCCCTCACGCGGGTGACTGTCGGGGTGGTTTCGACTTCACACTCCTATTCGAGGAAACCATCTTGACGTTGGTGACCGCCGGAGTCTTGCTGATAGCGCTTCCTCCCCGTGCCTGGTATCTATCGGCACGCGCGAAGAAAGTAGTGGCAGGCAAACACTCGCCAGCCATCAAGATTGTAAGATTGGACCCTATGCAGCTTGCCCCTTGTGCAACCCCGGATCGAAACCTCTAACAAATCGTCTCCGCTTCCTGTGCAGTCCGCCTGGGTGGTTCTCGCTACACTGCAGCTTGCTGCATTGATCCTCTGGGCGCTCCCGCTTGCCGCCCGTACGCGGGTCACTCTAGTTGCCGCCACCCTCACCCTGGTTTCTACCCTTGGGCTGTGTCTTCTCTCATACGCCGAACACACGCGTGCCGTCAAGCCCTCGTCACTCATCAGCACCTACCTGCTTGCCACGCTCTTATTCGACATCACTCACACGAGGACCCTGTGGCTACGCGCTGCAGACCATGTGAACCACAATATTGCGTACATCTCCACGGCCGCGGTCGTGGTCAAGTCCGTAATTCTCGTACTTGAGGCGCTGGACAAACGCCGCTCACTGCGTCCCGAGTTTCAAGCTTACCCGCCAGAAGCTACCAGCAACATCTATAGCCGGTCCTTTTTTTGGTGGCTCAACCCGCTGTTCTGGCAGGGTTTTAGCCGAGACCTCGTGGTCGATGATTTGTTTGTGCTCGATAAGCACCTGCAGGCCTCGTATTGTTACACGCGATTTCAGGCCGCATGGAAGTCTGGTGAGTACCCAGCTTTATCTATTTCTTTTTTTTTTTTCTTTCGCTTTTTTCTCTCTCTTGGCATCCTAGCTTTGGTTTTCTTTTTTATCTACCCCTGTTTTGTTATTGAATCCTTCGATCTCCACCCCGACCCCTTTTCGCTTTCGGTTTCCTCACTGACAGAACACCCCAGTCACCCAAACATCCACTTACTCACT
>NT_165978.1:4591630-4719511 GCF_000143365.1 Chaetomium globosum CBS 148.51
TTAAGACCGGCACCTTGAAGCTTCAAGGGAATTCGACCTTGCCACGTCCATGACCCTTGATGAGCGCCGATATCGAACCGCATCGTTCAAAGGCTTTCAGACAATGCATGAGATCTGGGGCAACGGCCATTGAGGTTGGTGTCGCCATCTACCTGCTTGAGCGACAGCTGGGCGTTGCCTGCGTTGTGCCTGTTGCGGTTTCAATATGTAAGCCCCATGCCAGTTTCTATGTCGCCAAAGTCCAGTCGTGTTCGGTATTGCAGGGCTAACACGCCGTAGTATCTCTACTGGGGTCCATCTTTGCTATGAACTTCATCATGTCTCGCCAGGCCATGTGGCTCGAGGCCATTGAGAAACGCATCTCGGCCACTTCGGCCATGCTTTCGTCCATGAAAGGAGTCAAGATGTGTGGCCTCAAGGACACCCTCCTTGCAGGATTGCAGCAACTGCGTGTAGACGAGCTGCGGATTTCCAAGAAGTTTCGAAAGTTGCTCATCTGGAACATGGTTTTCGGTAAGTTCATTTCATCGAGGACAGCATACCACACAAACATAAACTAACCAAGAATGACAGCCTACGTAACGCAGGTGTTTGCCCCCGTCTTGACCTTTGCCGTCTTTTCGGTCCGTGCTCGTGACAGCGGAGATGCAACCCTGGATACGGCACGCGTCTTCACGGCCCTGTCGTTGTTTGCCCTGCTCTCGGAACCCCTGGCCTCCCTCGTCATGGCACTCGCTGCTTATTTGGGGGCCGTCGGCAGCTTCGTCCGGATCCAGCAATTCCTTGAGTCAGAGGAGCGCGCAGTTACGCCCAAGCCTGATGAGCTGACCGAAAAGCCCAAGATTAACGAGTTGTCGCCTGATGCCATCGCCGTTCAAGGGGGCAGCTTCGGGTGGGATGCTGAGAAGGAACCCATCCTGAAGAACATCAATCTCTCCATTCCCTGGCACAAGTTGACCATGATCGTCGGGCCAGTGGGCTGTGGCAAGTCTACTCTATTACAGTCGCTCCTCGGAGAGGTTCCTGCCCTGGCAGGCTCGGTGCGACTCGGGTCAACCAGCATTGGCTATTGCTCCCAGGACCCCTGGCATATGAATGGCACTGTCAAAGAGGCCATTATAGGCTGCGAGGAGTACGACTCGACCTGGTATACGAGGGTTATCCATGCGTGCTCTTTGAAGAGAGACTTTCGAGAGCTGCCCCTGGGCGACTCTACTCGCATCGGGAGCGGGGGTATCGCACTAAGTGGCGGGCAAAGCCAGCGTATAGTGAGTTTTCCCCTAGCTGCACCCTGGAACCTTGACACAACAACTAACCTGCCCCAAGGCGCTCGCTCGGGCGGTATATTCTAGAAGAAAGATCGTCATCATGGATGATGTGCTCGGTGGGCTTGACAACACAACCGAGCACCACGTCTTTCATAGCCTTCTTGGCCACAACGGACTGCTCCGTCAGATGAATGCGACGGTGGTCATTGTCTCCTCATCAGGTATATTTACCAACCAAATGGTGAATCCATGGGCACTCTCTAACCTGGACGATAGTCAAACGGCTCCCATTCTCCGACCACATTGTCTGCATCAGTCCAAACGGGGAGATCAACTCACAGGGCACATTCACCGACCTCAATGCTGCTGGGGGTTATGTGTCCTCATTCTCCCTACCTCGCCCTGACTGGACATATACCCCCGAGAGTGACGATCAGATACTCCCTGCTGAACTTGTCAAGGTTCAAGATGATATTGCCATAGCCGAACGCAAAGACTCGGCCTCTACCGCTTCGCTGTCGTCGGGGGATACCGCATGCCCTGCCACAGCTGAAGAGGGAATGAACCGACGGACTGGCGACGTGCAAATCTACATGTACTACATCAAGTCGGTTGGCTGGTGGGCGAGTCTGATCTTTGGGCTCGCCGTCATTGGCTTTGTCTTTTGCCTCTCGTTTCCGAGTAAGTGGACTTACCCAAGGTCTCCCAGCCAGAGATCGTTAAGGGGCTGGGGCGTGTCACTAACAGGGCTTTACAGCGATATGGGTGCAATGGTGGGCTGCGTACAATGAGTCGGACCCCAACGGAAACTTGGGGTACTGGCTCGGCATCTATGCTGGGCTTGGAGGCATCGCCATCGTCTGTTTGTTCATCAGCTGCTGGTGAGCATCACTCCTGTTGGGACCCTGCGCACTATTCAGAACCGTGCTAACAAGAATGTAGGCAAATGATCATAACTATGGTGCCCTTGTCTGGGGAGAAGTTTCACCTTGCCTTGCTCAAGACGGTCCTCAGCGCGCCCATGTCGTTCTTCGTCAAGACAGATTCGGGTGTGACCCTGAACCGCTTCAGTCAAGATCTGCAATTGATTGACATGGAGCTACCCACGGCGGCCCTTAACACCTTTGCCAGTGAGCACCGTTTCTTCCCCATTACAGGTTGAGTAAGACTAACATTGTGGCAGCATTTGTTCTATGTATTGCCCAGATGGCGCTCATCGGCTACGGATCCGTCTACGCGGCCATCTCGTTTCCCATCGTCTTGATCTCATTATACCTTATCCAGAAGGTATATCTTCGCACCTCGCGACAGTTGCGGTTCATGGACATCGAGACCAAGGCACCGCTCTACTCGCTCTTCGAGGAGTCACTCAGCGGCATTGCCACAATCCGCGCTTTTGGATGGCAGGACAAGCTGAACGACAGGAACCACCAGCTCCTCGATCGCTCGCAGAGGCCCTTCTACTTGCTCTTTGCCGTCCAGCGCTGGCTCACGCTTGTCTTGGATCTAGTCGTTGCAGCTGTCGCCGTGCTTCTGATGGTACTCGTTGTCGCCCTCCGTGGTACCATGGCCGCCGGGGGGGTCGGACTCGCGCTGCTCAACGTGATCCAGTTCAGCCAGAACATCAAGCTACTGGTGACCTTTTGGACCAATCTCGAGACGCACATTGGTTCGGTGGCCCGTATCAGGAGCTTCACGGAGACGGCAGTGCCAGAGGACCAACCGGAGGAGAACCAAGATCCTCCGCCAGGCTGGCCATCGGCTGGTGCTATCGAATTTGACAATCTGTCCGCGGCTTATACGTGAGTTCTCAACCGACAAGTTACAACCCGAACGCTGCGCTAATATCTGTTGCTTTCTGCAGCCGTGATGACCTCGTGTTGAAACAGGTATCCCTATCAATCAAAGCCGGGGAGAAGATTGGCGTTTGTGGGAGAACCGGAAGCGGCAAAACATCCCTCATCATGACCCTATTCCGCCTCGTGGATATGGAAGGCGGGTCGATCCGCGTAGACGGGGTGGACATTGCTACACTGCCGAGACAAGAGGTTCGCAGCAAGATCGTCGCAGTGCCACAGCATCCGTTCCTCCTCAAGGGTTCCGTTCGTTTGAATGCGGACCCGATGAGCCAGGCATCGGACGAGGACATCGTGGCAGCTCTTCAGTGTGTACAGGTGATGGAGGCCGTTGAAAAGAATGGCGGCCTGGACGCTGATGTTGACGATTTGAACCTCTCGGTTGGACAAAAACAGCTGTTTTGCCTGGCTCGAGCCATGTTGCGCCCCAGCACCATCCTCATTCTAGATGAGGCCACCAGCAGGTATGACCTTTTGGCTTTCCTTTGTCACCGCCTCCTATTTGCGCAGTCCAGTTAACATAGCCCACAGCATCGATGCGAAAACCGAAGAGACGATGCAGCGACTGATCCGACGGAAATTCGCTGACCACACTATTATCGCCGTGGCTCACAGAATCGAGACTATCATGGACTTTGACAAGGTTGCCGTTCTAGATGCAGGCAGGCTTGTCGAGTTTGACAATCCGTACAGTCTTCTGGAGGTACCTGGGTCTGCTTTTGGGAGGCTGTACAACACAGCCCTGGCCGAAGAGGATGATGATTTGCAGAAGAAGAATGTAACATAGGTAGACAGCGCTATTAAGCCTGTCATGAGCTATGGCGATCCCTGGCTTTCCGCCCCCAATGTCCGTCAAAATGGAACTCCTGGGCGCACCATTGATTTCGCTAGCGCCCTTGGCGAGTCGAAACCGTACTTTTCGCCAATCGCATCTTCAGGCTGCGATGGTCAGGCGTCCTGAAGGATTTCCAGAAGCCTGGCCGAGGCCCATTCATCCTGCCGTTCTGCCGTTGTGCCGTTGTGCCGTGGATTGAAGGGGGGAACAAACAAAAGCAGCATGGTTGCCGCCTTAGCAAGTTGTCGGGTTCTCTCGCAATTCAACACTCAACACTCGCAGTAACCCACCATGTCGAAGCCACCACGTCTGGCCGCGCTCCGGTACCGCGCAAAACCGGCGCTGATTGCCACTGCCTACGTTATTGTGCTAGTGGTCCCATGGATCTTGACGTGCGTCCTGTCGTCTCGGACTATCCGACAGTCTTGGGACAACTCAGGGGCAGTTGAGCGAGAAACGGCCGAGAATCTCCACCGAGTCTCTTTTCTTATCGATGCCCTAAATTTGATTGCAGCAGTAGCTGCGTTGCCTGTCATCTACGCGCTCCTTGCGCGTGCGGCCGTTGTTTTCTCACAGCGGACGGACAACCGCAAGACACTGAACGTGAAGGAGCTCATGGCCTTGGCGGACAGGAACTTTGTTCGTGATGGTTTCCTGGGAAGAATAGGCGCCAAATCTTCTCTGTTCCTCCTGGGGGTTGCCCTCGTCCTGCTCGGTAAGTTGCTTAAAACCCCTTCTTTGTACAGGGAACCAGGACGCTCACAATATACAGCTGTTGTTCTCCCACCGATCCACGCCATTTTGGTCTCCACAGAACCTAAACTCTTCCCGGAATCTTCCCGATACTACAAGAAATATCTACTGAACGGTTGGGTCGGTGAGCGAGTAGGTGTGGACCCAACAATCTCCACCCTCACAGGCATACCGCGAGACCTTGTCGTCGCGAAGACGCGGAATGCCCTGATCAACGCCTTCCCCACGGAGTGGACGGCCACGGCGTGGTATGATCCTGATGCGGACGAGGATGATGATGCGGCAGATGCCGGTCGTTATTTTGCCTCTTCGTTGCCTCGGGACACGACTACGGGCCTGTATAAACAGCATGCGCTTCGGATGAACAGCAGCTCAATGTGTAACGAAATACCGGCCTCAGAAGTCCCCATACGCTGCCCTGGGAGCTACGATCGTGTATTCTACACCTCCTACGACAATGCAAACTTGACCGTCAACATCTGCCTACAAACCCCGGAGGGTAGGAGTGGCCCCTGGAATTACACCGAAGACCGGCAGGAGTTGACCGAGACCTTATACATTACCGCTTCCAGCCCCTGGGCTCGTAGTGGTCGGACGCCTTACGCAAACGGCACCCTGCGTTGCATCGGAAAGACTAGCATGGGGTACTTCGAACTCGGAAACTCCTTCAATGGCGGCAAGTTCGGCCCGCTGCTATCTTCCTTCGACTTCCCCCCCGGCACCGGAAACCCGGAATTTAGCGACGACGTGCGCAAGGCCTGGTGAGCAGAATACCATACCCTTCCCTCAGGTTGCCTCACACGATGCTGACATTGACACATTCCAGGTACCCCAGTGTAGGTCTATTTAACCCGAGCTACGTGGGGGGGGAGTATGTGCGCGATTACGGCACCTCGAGAGACGAATATCTCGGTGCTTACGGTCCGCTCATGCTCGCGGCACACGCCATGTTCGGCGCAGGATCCTTCTTCGACCTCGCACAATCCATCCGCGAGCCCAACGACACGCTGTCCCAGGCCCTTTGTCAGCTGAGCCCCATCCCCTTCTCTCGCCTCTCTCCCGGCCTAAGCCGCTGTGACCCGCAAGACACCAGGTCGAGCTCAACTATCTCTTCTAGCCGGCGTGGAAGATTTGCCTCCAGGCATGGCTGGGCCAACGACCGGGTGGAAGCGCTCATCTCAAATATTCGCGAATCGAACGGAACGGTCAGTGGCCTCCTCAACACGGCCATGTACCTCGCCAACAAAGCCACATTGGATGTGGCCGCGGGTCCGGCCGTTGTGCCCCAGGGAGGAACCTGGGACCCTCGTCAGATATGGCGGGCTGAGGGGATTGAGATCCGCACTCCCGTGGTATCAACCGCGGGCTTGGCTGTGGTTACGGTGCTTCTGGGGTTGCAGGTTGTGGGCATTCTCGCCCTGCTCTGGTATATATACAGTGTGCCGACATGGACCGAGACGCTGGACGCCATGGCTGTCGCAAGAATTACGAGGCAGCTGGCGGAAAGAGACGAGGGATTTCTCAGGTCGGATGCATTGTGGGACCCGACAGCGGAGGAACTCCGCCGTATGCAAGATATGGATGCCCTTGTGGGACTCGTGGAGCGCGAAACCCCAGAGAAGCCCGGAGGTAGTGCCACGACTACAAAGGTTTCTGGTGAGGTAACCTTGGCCCCGGCTTCTTCTGAACATGTTGACCATGTTTTGAGCGTTGGGGCCCCCGGACTCATTTCACGTGGTATGAAGAAGGTTACCAGGTCTTCGGTTTAGAGTTTTTTGCTACCTCTACTCAAAATATTTCAACCCCTGCGCGTGCGGTGTCATCGGTGTGGCGGTATGTACATCAAGAACCTTGGTCTTGTCGCCGACGAGGTGATAGCTATCGAGTTTGCTGTCGTCTTGCAAGATCCCGAACGCGTCCAGGGCTTGGCGCGTCATATGCGGAAAGTGGGGTCGCCTAGATCCAGCAGGCCTTCTGGGGTCGCCAGACATACGCTGCCGATGTCCGATAATAACAAAGCCCGCGTGTCTTCGTATCGGAGTTGGCCAAAGCACCTCTGATGACGCACTGCAACGGTACAAGTTTCGCATACGTCGCCTTCTCCGTCTCAAATTCCTCGTCCCAGCCGTCCTTTTGCTTCTTGAGGACCAATTGGCCAGGCGGGCCCCCTCAGGGAAGCACGACTGAAACCAGACTTGAGCTGGGCACGGGAGAAGGACGTTCACCAGAACTTGGATAATTTCCATGTTGTACCAACGAAGGTTGCACGTGAAGACGGAGTACGTGTCGGTGGACGCCGTCGGCCAGAGTCGCTGTTGCGTGAATGACGCGTGGCCGAAATCGAAACCGCTGTTCGGGTTAGCAACATGTACACGACGGAGAAGCGGAGCAGCTCAGCGCGCGCGCGCACTTAAAATTGCGTCAGAAGGCCGCTCGGTTTTGGAGAAGTTCGGCCGCAGTTTCAAGCGTCCTTGGGGCCGCCGAATTGGAGGCGGTGGAGTCCCAGCGAACGACCAGCCACAAAAGCTCAGTAGGGAATTTGGAGTATTGCCGGTCATGGTATGTGGAATGTGAAGCAGAAATTCCAGTTATACGCACACTGACATGGATGGATGGATGGAATTTATTTCGCCCGGAGGCACTGGGCCTATAGGGCCTTAGCACGCTAGCTACATCCGGATCAGATCGTTTTGCGTTTAACTCGTACAAGCCCCCTACTTCTTCCCTCTTTCTCGCTGCACCATTTACCTCTTGCCTTGGTTGTTGTTAGCAGATCAGCTTGGAGGCTACTTTCTCCAAGTGTTCAGCGTCCTATCTTCAGCAGCTAAAGCGGGACCTGCTGGTTAAGGCTCGTGGTTGAGGCTCGTGGTGTTGAGTGTCGGCTTCTTCTACTGTGACTGGTTTAGACTCTCCTCTTCATTCAGCTCCAGCCTTCCTGTTGCCATTGCGTATTTGATCGTCGCCCGGACTGCCTTCATATCTGGTGACCAATGCCTTGTATCTGATGGCGCTTTCCCTCCCAGATAGAACGAGAGGCTTCCTCGTCTTGCCACTGTGCATTGCAGCATGTCTTCCCTCAGAGCTGTCCATCTCACGCATCGGAAAAGAAAGTGTTCCACTGATTCCCTCGCTTGTCCACAGGCACAAAGGTCTGACTCGACCGCCCCAATCCTGCTCAAAAAACCGTTCAGTCTCGCCATTCCGGTTCGGAGCTGCGCCAATACGCAGGCCTCCCTTCGCTTCAGCTTGTCATAGAGATCGCGCGTGTGCTTGCCTGGTAGTGCTGCGTCCATGGCCTTTGAGAACTTGCCCACGCTTACAGGTAGAACTCTTGTCGTCCGTTGTCTTTCCATTGCCAGCCTCATCGCGGTAGACTTGGCCTGGGGCATTTGGGAGTCGGGTGTGCGTCCTTGCTTCGACGCTCTCTGGGCTGCTGCCTTGGCATCTGACCCTAGCGCGAAGTCAATCTCCGCTGGTATCCACAGAAAGTTGACTGAGTTTCCTCTTTGTCGGTGCAGCCTGGCCAAGTCGTAGATTTGCCGTATGATGCTTTGGCCGGATTGCTGCCGCGGCTGTCCAACTGCTGCCAGCGCTGACTGGTTCCTCGTGATCACGGTGATGTGCCTGTGGCAGATGCTAGCCGGTAACTTCTCCAGGGCCATTGCGATGGCTGCTAGCTCTGCTGTATATGGGTTCTGCTCTTCCCTTGTCCCAAGAACAACAGCATAGTTTGTCACAGTCTCGCTAGTTCTGTTGAAGAGAGTATCCCGTGCAAGGCCGCCCATGCCAACAATGCCCTTCTTTACGGATGAGCTGGTTGCGATCACGATTCCCGAGATTTTGGCACACTGACATGAGGCCGGGCACTCAGAGATGAGACCGGGCACGGAAGATTCTGCCCCACCTCGCCGCAGACTTTCAGGCAGTTAGCCCTAACCCTACCCTTATGCTCACCGCCAAGCCCTCGCCTCGCCAATTATCTCACCATCTCGCTTTCCGCTCTTTAGTGTGAAGGTCCGAAAAATCTCGTTGAAACAAATCTGTGCTATATTGATCTTCTTTGCGTCTTTTGAGGCAGTTGGTTGAAAATTCTGTCTTTCCAAATGCCAGGTGCGGCGCGCGGCGCTTCAGACGTCATTGACGTCATGAGAGGCGATTCGGGGTCTCCAGGAGTGGGATATCGCCGGCCCCAGCGCAAAAGGGTGAAAACGACGAGGGCGATGGAAGCAATGCAACAAGAAAACAATATGGACTGGGAGGAGGAAAACAACAGTGAGAGAATGTTGAGAAACCACAAAAACCGCACAATTCGGGCCGCAGCGGCCGAGAGAGCAGGAGAGGGAATCCAGGGCCAAGAGCAACCCGCGAACTGCAACTTCGAAAACAAATTGGACATTATCAAAACGGAATTTCAGCTTCAATTCGAAAAGCTCAGGGATCACATGGCAGAAGAAATGGCCAAAAAGACGGCCCAGTTGACCGAAGAACTGTCGCAAGCGCGAGAGCAACTCATCCAAGCCCGCCGCGAGCTCGAGGACACCAGACTGCAGCTCCACGCTATGAACGAGGCTCAGGAAGCCCCTCCGGCTCGGCCGGCGTATGCGGATGTCGCCCGATGTACACCTCCTACCAGCGGCCCTAGTCTGACATCCTCCGCAAGCCGGACGACTACGCCAGAGCCAGCGTTCTGCACTGTAGACATGGCTAAGGTACCGGAGGAACACGTCGAAGAGGCTACACCTGTGGCCCTTCGCAAGCTCATCGAGAACGAGATGCGAGCGCCGGGAGACCAACCTAAGTGACGTTGTCTTGCCGTCACCAGAGACAGAGGGAACATCAACCGCCTTAGAATCGTTGGCAGGAACGAAGCGGAAGTAAAGAGAATCAAGGGCATCATCGAAACGAAGAAGGCGCCGGGTGCACAGGTCCTACGTGACCAGTTGTACCTAGTTAAAGTTGACAACGTCAATCGTACGGTTGTTCTCGACCCTGAAGGCAAGGTATTCCCCGGAGCGGCGAAACCCTGGGCCGAGAAACGACGTGCAGATCGCCAAGCTGGCTTGGTTGAGCCGGAAGGACACTGCGAAGGCGTATGGATCGATGGTGGTATATATCACCAAAGCTAGCGACGCTAAGAGGATCATTAACGAGGGCTTCTTCCACGCCAGAGGCGAATCGGGATACACGGGAGTCTTCGAACGCCGGACACGGCCGAACCAGTGCTACAACTGCCAGTAGATTGGCCACAAAGCTTTCCAGTGCAGGAACCCTCAAGTGTGCGGAATGTGCGCCTGCGAGGGCCACCGTCACAGCGAGTGCTCAGCAGCTATACCGAAGTTCGTCCTTTGCGGAGGACCACATGAATCGTTCAGCAAGAATTGCCGGAAGCTCTATCCATCTCGACATGAGTAGGACGTTTCGGGTTATCCAATTGAACGTTAGAAAGCAAGGGGAGGTGCATGACAGCCTAATGAACGACGTGGCAATCGAGGACGCTACCGTTATCGCCATTCAGGAACCCCAGGCGCGGAGGATCCAAGGACGACTCCTAACAACCCCAATGGATCATCACAAATGGACCAAGATGGTCCTGAGCACGTGGAAGGAAGGTAGATGGGCTATCCGGAGCATGCTCTGGGTGAACAAAACCGTGGAAGCCGAGCAGGTGGTAGTGGACTCCCAGGACATCACGGCAGCGGCTATACGGCTCCCGGAGCGCGTAGTCCTGGTCGCGTCGGTCTACGTACCGGGTGGGGATGCTGAGGCACTAAAGGACACCTGCGAGAACCTCCGCAGAGTGGTCGCAAAGACGAAACTGGGTGCAGGAACGACAGTCGAGGTAGTGGTTGCAGGTGATGTTAACTGCCACGACCAACTGTGGGGGGGAGACGACGTCTCGCCCATGAGACAAGGGGAAGCTGACCCCATCATCGACCTCATGAACGAGCTGGTTCTGAGCACTCTACTCCCGAGGGGCACAATAACATGGCAAGCAGGTGGATATAGTTCGACTATCGACCTGGTCCTAGCCTCGGAGGAACTGAGAGAAGCCGTGGTTAAGTGCGGTATCCATGGAACGGAACATGGTTCAGATCACCGCACGATCGAAATAGTCTTCGATATTGAGGTACCTGTGCCGACGCACCACGAGCGACTGCTTCTCAAGAACGCGCCATGGAAAGACATCAGGGCCAAAATTGCAGTCGCACTAGGGGACACCCACCGAGGGGGACGGTCCAGCAGAGAACGGACCGCCTGATGTCCGCTGTCTCCGGCACGGTCCATTCCCTCACTCCCAAAGCCCGGCCATCGCCATACGCAAAGCGATGGTAGACTTCGGACCTGACGCAGTTACGTCACATCTACACGTACTGGAGGAACTGCGCTCGCTCGGAACGCCGGGCAGGATGGACCACAACCGAGATCGAGGCTTCGCAAAGGGCGCAGCCAAACAATACCACGAGGCTATCCGGAAACAGAAGATGAAGCACTGGAGCGAGTTCCTTGCGGACAACGACAACATTTGGAAGGCTGCAAAGTATCTAAAATCCGGAGATGACACTGTGTTTGGAAGGATCCCGCAACTTGTTAGAGCAGATGGTACATCCACGGCCGATCATAGTGAACAGGCCGAAGAGCTCCTAACAAGATTCTTCCCGGCCTTGCCCGATATGATCGACGATGAAGGTCCAAGACCGCAGAGGGCACCTATCATGATGCCTACCCTTACGATGGAGGAAATCGAACGACAGCTGTTCGCAACGAAGTCCTGGCAGGCACCAGGGGAGGACGGTTTGCCGGCAGTGGTGTGGAAGGAGGTCTGGCAGGTGGTCAAGCACCATGTACTGGCGCTCTTTCGTGCCTCGCTGGAGGATGGGGCCCTTCCCAGTCAGTGGCGTCATGCAAAGATTATCCCGCTCAAGAAACCAGGCAAAGAAGACTACACCGCCGCGAAGGCGTGGAGACCAATCTCCCTCCTAGCAACGTTGGGCAAAGTGCTGGAGTCGATGATCGCGGAACGGGTGTCCCACGCGGTGGAGACCTACGGCCTCCTGCCCACCAACCACTTCGGCGCGCGGAAGCAGCGATCAGCAGAGCAGGCGCTGGTATTTCTACAGGAGCAGATCTACACGGCCTGGAGAGGACAGAAGATTGTCAGCCTCATTAGCTTCGATATCAAGGGAACCCACAACGGAGTCTGCAAGGAACGACTGGTCCAGAGAATGAGGGCACGTGGTATCCCGGAAGAGCGGTGCCGATGAACAGAAGCTTTCTGCTCTAACCGTACGGCCTCGATCCAGGTCAACGGGCATGCTGCAGAACGACGGGATCTCCCGCAGGCTGGCCTGCCCCAAGGCTCGCCCCTCTCCCCCATCTTGTTCCTCTGTTTCAACGCGGATCTGGTCCAGCGAAAGATCGATAGCAACGGTGGTGCGATAGCCTTTGTCGATGACTTTACCGCCTGGGTCACATGACCGACGGCACAGAGCACACGCAAGGGCACTGAAGCAATCATCGACCAAGCATTAGATTGGGAAAAGAGAAGCGGGGCGACATTTGAAGCAGACAAGACGGCCGTCATCCACTTTACCCGCAAGACCTACAAAGCCAACTCCGAGACCTTTACCATCAAGGGTCAAGATGTTCAGCCGAAAGACCACGTCAAAATCCTTGGAGTGGTCATGGATGCCAAGCTCAGGTATAAGGAGCATATCGCAAGAGCGGCCTCTAAAGGGCTCAGCGCGGCGATGGAGCTGAAACGGCTCAGTGGTCTGTCTCCGGCTACGGCGCGGCAGCTGTTCACCGCCCTGGTCGCGCCAGTGGTGGACTACGCCTCCAGCGTCTGGATGCACCAATGCAATTGGAAGACCACGCCGGCCATACACAGGGTGCAGAGGGTCGCGGCGCAAGGGATTATAGGAACGTTCAGCACGGTAGCAACACGCGTAGCAGATGCAGAAGCTCACATCCCCACGGCTCAAGATCGATTCTGGAAGAGGGCGATCAAGATGTGGACGGACATTTACACCCTACCAGAGACGAATCCACTCCGCAACACCACTTCCCGGATGCGCAAGTTCCGGAGATCCTACCGCTCGCCTTTCTTTCAGGTAGTAGATCTCCTTAAGGACGTCCCATTGGATAGCCTCGAAACCATCGCCCTAGTCGTATTAGCGCCATGGGAGAGGCGAGTCCGCACTACGGTTGACGGAACAGGCATTCAGCAAAAAGAGACAGAGTGGGCGGTCCAGATCGCCGTAAGCAGCTTCGCACGGAACAACGTGGTAGGGATCGGAGGAGTCGTCCGTCTCCCGCTACCGATGCGAGACGACTCAAGGAACGAAGCCTTCAGTATAACACTGGGCTCCAGGTCAGAGCAAAACCCGTTCCCAGGCGAGCTTGCGGCAGAGCACCGCCCACGACCCTACCAGACAAAGTGGGCAGACATTCTAAGAGAGTCGATATAGCGCTACCAGGGAAACACACTAGACTATTATACGACCACCTGCCACGAAGCGAGGCCGGCGTACTTGCTCAGCTCAGAACAGGCATGGCCAAGCTCAACACATACCTGCGTCGTATCGGAGCAGTACCTTCAGATCAATGCGCGTGTGGACAAGCAAGAGAAACAGTCGACCACTTCCTCTTCCGATGCAAGCAATGGGATAAACACCGTACGGAGATGCTGCAATGTACAGATGTCCACAGGGGCAACCTCTCCTTCTACCCGGGGGGAAGGTCGCCCTCGGATGACAAGAGCTGGTCCCCCAACATTAAAGCGGTGATACACCTCGAAACCACACACACCACCAACGCTGGTCACGTGCCACGCTCGTTGTGATGTCAATGCAGCATGAGAGAGGAGATGGCTCAGGAAACAACTTTCGATGCCACGGATCCTACGATCGTGTTGTCGGTACGCCTTCGCGCGTGGCCCTCTGGCCAGTGGGTCGCGGTCACCGTGACCGCGGAAAGGAGTCACTTCTGCAAGTGTCGAAAAAGAATAGAATTACCCGTCTGCTCCCCTAACTCCTGAGAGGGCCTAAGCCTCTGACTAAATACAAGGACGCCCCCCCGAGGAGGCGGAAGAACGTAACGGAAAAGCGGAAAATCAAAATTCCTGGTCCCCTGGTCTTCTGGTCACCTGACACGGAGGTCCGCGCCCCAGTTCAACATGCGGGCAGTACGGGCGGCGGTACGTTTTGCCATTGCCACAGGTCGTCTGGGGACAGAACAACCGCAGAATGAAGCAAACTAACCTCAACATCCTTAACCCCGACTAACACCCCCTTCATCTCGTGCCAGGCCGGGTAAGCGCGCTTCAACCGCCGAGGATAGGACGTTGAACACTTGGAGATCGGCCTTCAAGCCAGCTTACTGTGCGTACTACTAACCCACGAGCACCCGCAGCAGAAAGGGCAAAAGCGTAAGTAAATAAGCCAGAAAAGGAGGATGTACGGGCTTCAGGAGACCAGGATCTATTTTAGGATATGTATTAGTAGACACGTGATAGTTGCCCTTTCGGGTCAAGCCCGCCGAGCGGAATAAATTGTGTGTGTGTGCGTGTGAAGGTCCGGAGAATCGCTAGGCCAATTACCTCATCTCATAACTGGTTTCCGCCCATGGGCAACAAGATATCGCTGCCTTTAACAGCTACATCAATGTGAGGGACGAGTAGCTTCTAGGCGAGGCACAAGGGCACTGCGTATGCTGACTCAATTCTGCTAATCGAAAGCTGAAGAAAGAGAGGAAAGATACAAGATAGCGCGTTGGCGACGCGAGAAGGCATGCCCAGAACGGAGCTAGTCCGGATGCGGAAGTGCACTTCCAACCCCAACCCTGGGTGCGCTTTCTGTCACAATCAAGATGTCATATACGATGAAGTCATGCGTAGCGTCAATGTTTCAAGGCCATTGATTGGGCTCACCAGCAGGTTTCTGGGAGATGCCGAAAAAGAACATGCCAAGGAGCCAAAGCCGAAGAGACTGCGAATTTGCTCGACATCTTCACTATACAGTCGAGTCAGAAATCGAATGTTCATCTCCCGGATAACCAGCATTGCTGGTGTACGCACGATGGCCGGCAGTGCAAGATGGATGGATGGATGGAATTTGATTCGCCCGGAGGCACTGGGCCTATAGGCCTTAGCACGCTAACTACATCCGGATCAAATCGTTTTGCCTTTAACTCGTACCAGTGCAAGATTGACAATACAGGCATGAGTCACGTGAGAACGGGTCACGTGAGTACGGGTCTGGGCGTCTCATGAGTGACTCGGGAGGATCGTGCCCGGAGTCCTGGTCTAGAAAGAGATGTAGTTAACCAGGACTCGTTACTGTGTAAGTTTGACTCTGCCCCACCAACGAAATCACGGTCCCACTTTTTTCCATCTCTCACCAAACACTTCGCCATCCCACTTGTTGCGCGACGCGAGATGGATTCAGACCAGATCGCCCAGGCAAAAGCGAAGGTTCACTCCTGGGGTTTCCCATGCAACCTAGTCCGTGGCGAGGCCGCTAACCCACGTATGTCCTGGCCGCCCAACCCAATGCAATCCCCTTCGATTCTCAATTGCAGCAACACACCTCCTTCTCGGACTGAAGCCTAATATGCTTCTAGACTATAGACCCCACTCACATCCCATTGCGACGACCTCACTCATTGTCAAGGAAAAACAACTTCTTTCATTTTGAGGCATCCGGTGGAAGATTTTGTCTTTTCCAGATGCCTGGTGCGGCGCGCGGTGGTTCAAACGTCATTGACGTCATGAGAGGCGATTCCGGAACTCCAGGAGCGGGACAACGCCGCCCCCAGCGAAAGAAGGTGAAGACGAGAAGGGCGATAGAGTCAAAGCTACAAGAAGATATGGATTGGGAAGAGGAAAGCAACATTGAGAAAATGCCGAGAAATCACAAGAATCGCACCATCCGGGTTGCAGCAGCCGACGAGGCGAGGGACGAGACCCGAGAATCAGAACAAACCGTGGATCATGACCTTAACAACAAATTGAACATCATGAAAGCAGAAATTCAGACGGAATTCAAAAAACTTAAGGACCATATGGCAGAGGAGATCGCCAAAATGACGGCCCAGCTGACTCAAGAGCTGGCACAGGCGCGAGAGGAGCTCACTCAAGCCCGCAGTGAGCTCGAGCAGACCAAGATACAGCTACACACCATGACTAGAGCTCAAGAGACCCCATCGTATCGACCGACGTATGCAGACATCGCCCGACAGACCCCTCTGGTCAGCATTCCCACCCCGCCGACCTCCACCGGTCGGCCGGCGACACCGGAACCGACGTTCTGCATCGTGGACATGTCAAGGGTTCCGGAGGATCATGCCAGTGAAGCTACACCAGTAGCGCTTCGCAAGCTCATTGAGCATGATATGCGTGCGCCTGGCGACCAACCCAGCTGGCGCTGTGTTGCCGTCACAAGAGATAGAGGAAGCACCAATCGTCTTAGGGTCATCAGTAGGAACGAAGGGGAATTGAAGAAGATCAAAGACATCGTCGAAGCAAAGAAAACGCCGGGTGCGAGAGTCCTTCGACATCAGCTGTACCCGATCAAAGTCGACAATGTCAACCGTACGGCTGTCCTCGACGGCGAGAGCAAGGTCCTCCCTGGGACCGCGGAAGTCCTGGGCCAGGAAAACGACGTGCAGATTGCCAAGATAGCTTGGCTGAGTCGAAAGGACACTGCAAAAGCGTATGGATCCATGGTAGTGTATGTCACGAAACTCGGCGATGCCAAGAGACTCCTCAATGAAGGCTTCTTCTACGCCGGAGGAGAATCAGGGTATACGGGGGTGTTCGAACGTCGGATGCGGCCGGACCAGTGCTACAACTGCCAGCAGATCGGCCACAAAGCGTTCCAGTGCAGAAACCGTCAAGCGTGCGCCAAGTGCGGCAAGGATGGTCACCACCATCGCAGCTGCAGCGAAGTGGTTGCCAAATGCATCTTATGCGGCGGCCCACATGAATCATTTAGCAGAAGCTGCCAGAGGCTCTACCCATCTCGTCATGAGTAGAACGCTCCGCCTAATCCAGCTTAATGTGAGGAAGCAAGGTGTGGTGCACGAAAGCTTGATGAACGACAAGGACATTCAGAACGCAACAGTCTTGGCCATCCAGGAGCCTCATGCACGTAGGATTCATGGCCGACTCTTCACAACCCCCATGGGACATCACAAGTGGATCAAGATGGTTCCCTCGACTTGGAGGGAAGGCAGATGGGCAGTTCGAAGTATGCTTTGGGTGAACAAGGACGTGGAGGCGGAACAGGTACCGATAGGGTCGCCGGACATGACAGCAGCAATCTTAAGGCTCCCCGGTCGGCGAGTCTTGGTAGTATCGGTCTACGTACCAAAGCAGGACCCTCAAGCTCTACGGGAGACGTGCGACAATTTACACAAGACAATCATGGGTGCAAGACGAGACGCGGGCACGACGGTAGACGTGGTAATTGCCGGAGATTTCAACCGGCACGACCAGCTGTGGGGAGGAGACGATGTATCTGTGGAAATACAAGGAGAGGCAGATAGTATCATCGACCTGATGAACGAGTTTGCCTTCGCAGTCTGCTTCGACGGGGCACAAAGACATGGCATCTCGGGGATTCCAACACGACCATCGACCTGGTCCTGGCGTCTACCGAGCTGGCGGAAACAACAGTCAAGTGTGCGATCCACAGGACGGAACACGGATCGGATCACCGCGCGATTGAGACGGTCTTTGACGCCTTGGTCCCAGCACCAAAGGAACGGGACCGGCTTCTGCTCCAGAATGCACCTTGGAAGGAAATTAAAACCGAGATTGCGAGGGCACTAGACGCCACCCCTTCGGGAGGCACTGTACAGCAGCAGACAGACCGACTAATGTCGGCGGTCTTGGAGACGATCTAAACCCTGACACCGACAGCGAGACCATCGCCATACGCCAAGCGGTGGTGGACAACCGACCTTACACAACTGCGTCGCATTTACACATACTGGAGGAACCGTGCTCGGACCGAACGACGAGCCGGGCGACCCTTGGTGGACTTGGAGGAAATGGCGAAAGCGGCTGCGAAACAGTACCACGACGCTATCCGGCAACAGAAGAAGAAGCACTGGGACGACTTTCTTGAAGACAACAGCAATATCTGGAAGGCTGCCAAATACCTAAAGTCTAGCGACGACATAGCGTTCGGGAAGGTGCCACAGCTCGTCAGAGCAGACGGAACAGCCACGGCCGACCACAGAGAACAAGAAGAAGAACTCCTAACCACCTTCTTTCCTCCCCTTCCAGAGAGGATTGAAGATGAAGGTGCTAGACCGCAGCGAGCTCCCGTAGCAATGCCGCCGATCACCATGGAAGAGGTAGAGCGACAACTATTCGCAGCCAAATCTTGGAAAGCACCTGGGGAGGACGGCTTACCGGCGATAGTATGGAAGCAGACTTGGCCAGTGGTCAAGTACCGTGTTCTCGCACTATTTCGAGCATCTCTGGAGCATAGCACACTGCCCAGTCAATGGCGACACGCCAAGATCATACCGCTTAAGAAGCCCGGCAAGGACGACTACAGTGTTGCCAAAGCCTGGAGACCGATCTCACTTCTAGCAACGCTCGGCAAGCTGCTGGAGTCGGTCGTCGCCGAAAGGATCTCACATGCGGTTGAGACATATGGGCTCCTCCCGACCAACCACTTCGGAGCGCGCAAGCAACGATCGGCGGAGCAAGCGCTCATACTCCTCCAGGAACAGATTTACACCGCCTGGAGAGGTCGAAAGGTAGCAAGTCTGATCAGCTTTGATGTGAAAGGAGCCTACAATGGGGTCTGCAAGGAAAGACTTCTTCAGCGGATGAAGGCACGAGGCATCCCAGACGAGCTGCTCCAATGGACAAACGCCTTCTGCTCGGAGCGCACAGCCACAATTCAAGTCAATGGATATACATCCGAGATTCAAAGCCTACCTCAGGCTGGTCTACCTCAAGGCTCTCCCCTATCCCCGACCTTATTCCTCTTCTTCAACGCGGACCTGGTACAACGACGAATCGACAGCCGTGGTGGTGCGATAGCCTTCGTGGATGACTTTACAGCGTGGATCACGGGACCTACGGCGCAGAGCAACCGAGAAGGCATAGAAGCCATCATCAGGGACGCCCTAGACTGGGAGACAAGGAGTGGTGCGACCTTCAATGTCCAGAAGACAGCAATCATACACTTCACTCGCACAATCTATAAGACCGACGCACAACCATTCACCATCAAGGGGCAGATTGTCAAGCCTCAAGACCATGTCAAGGTCCTTGGCATACTCATGGACACAAAACTAAAGTACAAAGAACACATTTGGAGGGCTGCGTCCAAAGGCCTGGAAGCAGCGATGGAACTGAAACGCCTCCGAGGTCTGTCCCCATCAACGGCGCGGCAGCTGTTTACATGCACAGTTGCCCCCGTGGTAGACTACGCCTCCAATGTGTGGATGCACGTATGCAAGAATAAACTCGCAGGACCCATCAACAGGATCCAGAGAGTGGCGGCGCAAGCCATCGTGGGGACCTTCCTCACAGTGGCAACGAGCGTAGCGGAAGCAGAAGCTCATATTGCCAGCGCACAAGATCGGTTCTGGAGACGGGCCATCAAACTATGGACCGATATTCACACCCTGCCATACACCAACCCATTACGCAGAAACACGTCTCAAATGCGAAAGTTCAGGAAAAGCCACCGCTCGCCACTCTACCAGGTGGCAGACACACTGAAAGACATCGCAATGGACGAGCTGGAAACCATTAACCCGTTCACATTGACACCTTGGGAGAACCGTGTACAAACTGTCACTAACGAGCCGACGACAACACGCCGGAATGCCAACGACGATATTATATGCATCGCCGTAAGCAGCTCGGCGCGAAACGGCCTGGTGGGAGTTGGCGGAGCTGCGACGCTGCCGGCATCTGCATACGGCACCCCAAAACTTGGGACCTTCTCCTCTACGCTTGGCTCAAGGTCAGAACAAAATCCATACTCTAGGGAACTTGCGGCCATCGAACGAGCATTAGGCACACTGCCAACGTTTAGATCTAGCCGCATCGAGCTCTCAACACGCAACAAAGCGGCTGTTCTCGCGATCCGACACGCTCGACGACAGTCCGGGCAACGGCACATCTGCCAGATATACCAATCAATCAGAGAACTACGCAGGAACGGAAACACAGTATCAATACGATGGTTCCCTGCAAGAGAAGAAAACAAGCTTTGGGAAATCGCCAAGGGGAACGCAAAACATGCCACTCGACAGGGCGCCGCTCCGGAAGTACAAATGCCCAGGATGCGGTCGACAACCCTCAACGTAGCACGGTCCAAGAGAGACAGCAGCAATCACCTGCCAGACAAAGTCGGAGCTCATTCCAAGCGAGTCGACGCAGCACTACCAGGGAAACACACCCAACTGCTGTACGATCATCTATCTCATAAGGAGGCTGCCAAACTTGCTCAGCTCAGAACAGGCATGGCAAGGCTCAACGGTTACCTCCACCGAATCGGAGTAGCACCGTCAGACCAGTGCGCATGTGGACAAGCAAAAGAGACAGTGGACCACTTCCTATTCCGATGCACAAAATGGACAGCGTACCGAAGAAAGATGCTCGAATGTACAGACACTCAGAGAAGCAATATTTCCTTCTATCTAGGAGGGAAATCGCCGTCGGACAAGAACGACTGGACTCCTGACATGGCTGCCGTTCGCGCAACCATACGGTTCGCAATGGCGACGGGCCGACTCGACACGAACGAACCACAGGCCGACTAAATCACCTAACCCACCACACCCGACAGCACCGACCCCCTCACCTCGTGACACAAATAGCAGGCACCGCTTCAGCTGCTGAAGATAGGACGTTGAACACTTGGAGAATCGCCTTCAAGCCAGCCTACTAACAGCCCTACTAAACCCACGAGAATTCGCAGTGAAATGGTAACTGTCGGAATATGAACTAGAATGAACTTTACGGGCTTCAAAGAGATTAAGACATATCTTGGGAAATGTATCGTCAGATTGTAATACTAGTTGCCCTTTCGGTTGACCCGCCGGGCGTTAATAAACTACTACTACTACTACTCATTGTCAAAGGGTCGCTGACCGTGAGCTTCGTGGGAAATGCGGGAAATGCGGGAAATGCGAAAAATGCCAAAAAGGCAAAAAAGGCAAAAACTGCGCAGGGCAAACGCACATACGGCCCAGGCGAACGGGTCGACGTGCTGCCTAATTGTGTGTATGAGATGACCGCGGGCAGCGAAGGCTGCACGAGAGTTATGGGGGCAGGTAAGGAGGGTAAGTAAGAAATGGTGCGTGCTGTGCTTGCCTACCAGACAGCTACGGCGACTACCTTTTGCCTCAACAACTTTTCCTTGGCAAGGATCATTGTTTGTGTGGCGTGAAGGGATCTTTCTCACCCTGATACGTATAAGTACCGGTCGGCAAAACCAGTCCGTTAGCCTACAGGCTGACCTTTTCCTTTCTTGAAAAAGGGGACGGAACTCACCTTGCCATCTCGGAAACCGTGTGGACAATTCCGAAGGTCCGGCGGATCAATGAATCGCTGCCCTTCAGTTGCCTGTTGATGTAGACGTTACAGGCGGCATAAAGAAAGACCGAAACGGTCGTTCTCGTATACCCCAGGCCGCCGATGAAGTATGGAGACATTTCATGGCTGCAAAGCCGCCTCTACTTTTCAGTTCAGAAGTAAGAAGTCCTGTCTTCGGAACTAAAAGGGTTGAAGCGAGCAACCCTCAGGCGCGACGCATTGTTGCGCCCTTCCCCAAATCCTCAGGCCAGGAACAGGTGCTGGGTGGTCTTTAAGGAGAAATCCTGTAGGTGCCGCTGTTTGCCCCTGGCCCAGGTGCCCAGCGTGTCATACCTTGTCGGGCCTGGGGGTGGTGTCCGCAGGGCGGACGGACATGGAAGTAATACATCGCCCGCCCTGCCGATGGAGCTTGAAGTCAACGATCTCGACCTTGAAACAAGGTGGATACTGAAGGCCTCCTTTCGTGTTCCGCGGATCAAAGAAGTCCCTCAACTAAAATTCTGCTTTGCAGCGACTGAAAGGAGAGTAATTATCTTGGTGTTGCAGAAGTCAAACAACCGCCCAGCCATCCTCTTTGACTGACTCCCTACAAACGTTTTCCCGTAAAAGGAGTCCGCATAGACCTAACTTGGCCGTGACCCAAGGTCTGCCAACATTACCGCTTCTTCAACGGAAGCCAGCTATGTTAAACGAGAAGGCCTCATTCTCTACGTGGCTCGGTTTTGTTGAAGAAGTGGTCCATCATGTCTAGCTTGGCGTGTAAAGCTGCTGCCTGCACGCGTGCATGAACGTCCCTGTGCCACGACAAGTGCTCGCCTGTCTATTGGGTTGACTGTGAGTACTTTGCGAAGGAATAAGGGGTTTATGGTGATGCTTTGTTGATGCGGCGGGTAGGATGACATGGATTCTTCCCCGACACAAACTTCACCTTTGGCCCAAGCACCAAGTCCGGCAAGATCATGGTCGAGAGACCAACCCGGGGTCGAGGGCGCCGGTTGCTGATGGAGCGTCAGCTATGATTGCACAGGCTGCGGCTTATTACTGGTAAGAGTAAAAAATAACATAGGTACTTGGGCGAGCATGGAAACGGGAAGGCAGATATCGGAAGATGCATGCTGGGGCTCACAACAAACTTCTTCAACCACCACATTGAGTGTAATGGTCTACTGATTTCACAATGAAAGAGGAAGGCGGGAATCGTGAGGCCGATATAAGAAGGTGGTAATTCCTGAACTAATCTCTTGCCGTCGTCAATTTTGAACCTGACCTTGACGCATTTTGTATCAAATCGTCATCTCGAGTTGAGGTGTGACCCTACCTTGACTTTGAGCCACTCTGACTCCCCAAACGGTAGTCGGCACGCGTTCCGATCCTGGCCACGGACGGGTTCCCCCCCCAGCCCATCTTACCTACTCAGCCCCTCAGCCCTACAATGAGTTATAGCTGGCCTCGATCTGGCGGGCCATGTAGGCCAATTCGAGGCGAATGACCAGTCTCAGAAAGATGAATGCAGTCTTGCATGGCCGATTCCCTAAACGGAGACATTGGCAAATTTACCAATGCTGAAACATGCGTTCCGAGCGGCGTGCCAAGGCTAAAAGGTAAGGGATGGAGCGAAGGAACAGAGCCAACAAGCCAAGGTAATCGGGCAAGTACAGCTTGTTGAGGTTAGAGGTACTGGATGACTTTCGGCGTTGTTCCTGCTTTCGAGGGTTGCTCGACATGCACATTTGGACATTCTTCATCTAGCGAACCACCTGCAATCACTCACATCAAGCCACCATCCCGCATCACCAAACTCAATACAGACTTGGGGATCCTCTCCTTGTGCAAACAAGATGGTAAATGAAAATATGACTCACAATGCCAAATTCGGCCCACAAAGGAATAAACAAATTCTCAGCACCAGATACTGCTCAGATAAAGTCAACATTCTTTGGCTTTGATGCAGCTGCACTGCAGGTTTCGAGGGTGTCCCGGGGAGCCCGGAGGTGGCCCGGGGCAGGAGGCCGGGGATGTGGGGCCTGGCAACGACTGCCGGGCTCCGCTCCAAGGGACCGCTCCTGCCGTGAACGCCGGCACACCCCGGCTCACTTGCCAAATCGGGACGATTACCCCGGCACGACATAGAATGAATGGAGGTGAATTTACAATCATTCAATGAGTGCTAGCATTGTTTTGTTTGTTGAATAGAAAGGACCCGCTTTTACAGGTGATTTGGAAGTTGAATCAGGAGCTTTCGTCGCAGCCATAAATTCACCCTCTCACACCACTTCTCTCTTAGCTTCTCCCCCACTGCACAACCACAACCTTTTTTTTTTTTTCCTGTCCCCCTTCGGCATTTTTCTTGGGTGCCTTCCACCCTCGCTGCTGTTTTTTGTGCCCCGTCGCCGCTCCCCTCTCCCCGTCGTCCTCTCCGCAATCTTTGCGATTTCGTTCTTTTTTTTTTTTCCTTTTGTTCTCCTTGCTCTCCTTGCCGCCGTCTTTCTTCGCCAAAATGGCGCAAAGCCGTGGGATTCTTGGGCTCCCTGATGTGGTGTTGGGCAGAATCTGCTCGCAGTTCTGCCCCCACTGTGCTGGGGAGGACTGCCTGGGTGGCTTCAAGCTGCCCGACAGTTTCGAGGGGCCGGAGTACTTCGGTACTCTGGCTTCACTGAACTGGGTCAATTTGCGCATCGGTCGGCTGGCCCAGGCCACCCGACTCCACGTCTTCTGCAGCCGCCGGGACTCCCTCCCCCTCCTTGTCCGCACCCTCCTCGACCGCCCCCAGCTCGGGGAAAACATCCGTGTCATCCGCCTGGTATGCCAATTTACCTACACTGCGCCCCACCCTTCCACTTATTACCCTGCTACACAGCCCTTGGAACGGCGTCTTCCTTTACCCGAAGCACTTAGAGTTTGTTCGGGCCAAGGCACTAACATGGTTGAGTAGGGAAATCGCGACAAAGACAGCCACCGCCAGTGTGTCCTGCAGGAGTTGGGCACCCCCCAAGCCGCCGACACGCTGAAAGAACTGACCGGGCTCGCGGAGATGGCCAAGCTCGACTTCTTGAGCACTCGTCGCTCTCCCTCCATGCTCGCCCCTTTCGAACAACTGCCTCGAATCGAGGACTCTTTCTTTTCCTTGGGCGACTTTTACGGTAGCTCCCAGTTCTGGATGTCTGGCGACGCCCCTGTCGCCATTGTAAGTTTGCCCATTGACACACCACGCGGGGTGAGATGAGTCTTAGCTAACATTTGTGCGATAGCCACGCATCGCCAACTCCCGCCTAAATGCTTTCCTGCTCTTGAAGTTGGCAAAGAAGGCTAAAGCTGTCGCCATTCTCGGCGAGTGGCCCCTCGCCGTCTTCCCCGAGTTGCGTCATCCGGCCCCAGAGACCGTTGCCGGTGACACCATCCAGGCCAACCACCCCGACAGCTTACTGCCCGAAGTCGAGACCCTACGACTCGACAGCAGCAACGAGAACCCCCACCGCCGGTCAGGAATGTGCGTCGTCGATATGAACAAAATTGTTGGCGTCCTCTCTCATGCTTCCAATGCCCGCAATCTTGAGATCCGCGGCGGCAACCATCTCATGTCCGGGCAGAAGGCTAGAGACATCTGTCGGCCTTCCCTCAAGAACATCACGGCCCTCCACCTAGATGCCAGTAGCGGCAGCGCCATAACCAGCATATTGTTGTGCTGCAATCCCGAGAACCTCAAGCACTTTCGGTTCACCATACCTCATGGTCTGCAGGACAACATCATGCGGACGGCCAAAGTCCAAGCTTACAAAGTCGTCTCACCTACTCGAGAGGTGCGGCATGCACGAGACCCTGGAAACTATCCACATTGATACCACGTATGCAGTTTACTACGCCAACATCCCCGGTCGGACAGCCTTCACGACCGTTCCCTCCTTCTCGGCCTTCACCGCCCTTCGCGGCCTCACCATTAGCGCCGATAACATTTACTACCCCTCGGTATTCCCTCGCGTACTCCTCCGCGACGGAAACACTAGCGACGGGAGCACTGACGACGGGAACGATGACGACGAAAACCCCGGCGATCAAACCACCAGTGATGAAAATACTGGCACCGGACACTCCACCGGCGGAAATCCCGCTGCTGGAAACGCCAACAAGGAAGAAACCGCCCACAAACCTCGCTTCCTTCGGCTCATCAATTTCCTCCCCCGTGGCATCGAGACCTTCGAGGTTGTGGGCATTTACGCCATCCACCTACAAGAGGTCATGAACATCCCGCTCGAGTGCCGCCCCGACGGCAAGCTCCCCAACCTAAAGAGAGTTATTCTTCGTGGCCTGCCCGATGGTGCGGGCGTTCTGGGGTCCGTCACCAAATGCGAGTACCCGGTGCCGTTGGAGTACGGAGAGGATATCTTCGATGACTGGTACCACGTGATGCGGCATTCCCATGATTTTGCCCCATACCGCAGGGAGGAGGTAGCAGCTTGCTATGCGGAGGCGGGAGTGGAGTATGCGTTTGACATGCCCGAGTACTTCATCCATGAATACATCGGAGAGTGGGAATCAGTACTCCATTTAGGATGTTCTAGGACATTGGGAAGGAAGACCTGCGCACCACTCGGTTACATTGTTTGGGTGGATCGGCATGATTGCCGCCACCATGCATCCCTGCGTTGCTTTGGTTTTTCGCCATCTGGGTCGTCGCTGGGAAGCTATTTTATTTTTCGCGAGAGCCCCGGGTCATTATCGACGGCGTTGATGTGATACCGAGGTGTAAGGCGGACCTCGCCGCCCCATTCAGCAAAGGCTCACGCCGGCCGGAAGCCTCCCAGGCAGTTCGATGCACCAGTTGGTCCATCATGGCTAAGTTTGGGGGAGGACGAGCCCAGTGGCTTAGGTAGTCACGGTAGTTAACCAGATTATTTATTCATTGCCTTATTCACATGATGTGAGCCGAGTTTTGTCGGGATTCGCCCCAATTATTTCGCTTCTTTTCTCATTATCCTGTCCATCTTCGCGTCGTGTTCCGGTCGTCACCCGCAGCGGTGAAGCTTGAACCCCCCTGCAGGACCCATTTCAACCACTCCGAGAAGTTTTTGTAGGCCCATCTGTCTCAACTTCTCCAACCTTGTGATCTTGAGCCACAGAAACCCATCCTATCCAATCCGCAACCGCGTCATGATGCCAACTTGCGCGATGAGATCTGGCGCTGGCACTTCTTGACAGAAATGGAAAGTGTCCACTCCTCAACGAAGGAGGGCGGTAACCATCACCCGACCTAAGATGTAGTCTCGGATCGTTCGGCAAAGAGGTGCGCATCCACCCCCGCTACCTCCAATCGCTATTAATATGTTGATGTCCCACAGTACCACGTGAAGGGTCCAGCAACCCGGGGTGGTGGACGACATCCGCCGGTTCCACCGAGGCCTATTGCCGCCGCCGGATACACGGCGGCATTCCAAAGCCTCAAGCCACCGGGCAGGCACCTAACCGAGGATCAATGCAGCCTTTGAAGTTGAACAGTGACCTGGTGAGCGGGGAATTACCGTCCAACAGCAAGGCGGGTAAGTCGGAGGTCCACCAGGAAGTACGGCTATGGTGGTAATATTGGATGTACTCTCGGGGATTCAACCCGATTCATCCTACACCATTAACCCGATGAAATCTACAGTGTGGTATCCTGGACGTCACGGGTTGTTGGCAGGAAAGTTACAACGACGGAGATGACCGATGAGCACCTCGCGTGGAGTCATGGTTCAGGGCGAGGGGAAAATGACGGTAACAGGCTGGTTATTTATTGCCCAGACCATTTTCGGTCAGAAGCACAACTCGAATAGGCCTGAAGAAGCGTGATACATGGCGCTACGTGCGTTCTAGAATCGCCAATGAGGTCTTCCACACCACAAATATATGGAAGCGAGCTCTACGTACCCTGGCAGTGTCACCGTAGCAGTCGGGAACAAGCCCTCGGGCTTATTTCTCCCACTGGTCAACCCCTCTCTTTCTTACTCCCCTTGGTCCCCTCATGCGGCCCATGCCGACACACATTCGAATGCCGAGGACTCCTCTCTAACTTCTGAAAGTGCGGTGCTTTGTCGGGTTACCGCCAAGGTGGCTTTTAGTCGCACCGAGACGGAATAACTGCTGCCGTTCCTGCAGATGGTCACTCAGCTCGGTAAAATCGGCAGCCTGTCATTTAGCCTTATTCACGGTTTCTCTTATTATGCTCGAGCAATGCTCCGGATAGTGGTTGCTGTTACCCTTTTCCTCTTTAGATTAATTTCAGGGCGCATTGGTACCTCTACTCAGTCTAAACAGCCTGACCCTTCCTGCGGGTTCCTGATCTACGGCCGGCAACCGACCTTGGGGTAGCTGGCATCCGATTGATGAGTGGCACGATGTGAAAATGAACGGGCTTCAAATGTCCCGCGATACCCCCCCATGCCGCCGATCTGCGAGCTGCCTTGTCGTCGATCCCGCGCGCCCTGCTACTTTTGCATAACCGCACGGACTTGAACCGGCCGTCGACACGATGAGATCCGTTTACATCGCCCTAGCAGCTGCCCTGTGCTGGACCGGCACTCTTAGCGCCAGCCCGGCCGGGGCGAAAGATGATGTCGAAGTGGCAATGATGGCCGGGAGGCGCCGTCTCACAAGGACTAGCGGTCGATACCGCAGCGAGTTTGCGGCGCTCGGTGCGCGCCAGGGAGATCAACAATGCGGAGCCCAGTTCGGGAGATGCCCCGGCGATCTCTGTTGCTCCAGCTATGGCTTCTGCGGGGACTCAGTCGACCACTGCCACCCTCTCTTTGACTGCCAAACCCAGTACGGCACCTGTGGGTGGCCTAGAGCGGTCCCGACAACGTCCGCCCGCCCTACTACGAGCTCAACACCGGCCCCGCCTACGACAACCACCCCGAGTTCTACCTCGGTCAGGCCACCCACTACGTCGACATCCGTTACAATTCCGGTCCCATCGGGTGGCCTCGAGGTCACCCAAAACGGCATGTGCGGCAACAACACCATGTGCATCGGCAACCCTAACTACGGACCCTGCTGCTCTCAGTTCTTCTGGTGCGGTTCCTCCATCGAATTCTGCGGTGCCGGTTGCCAGAGTGACTTCGGCGCATGCCTCGGCATCCCTGGCCAACCCGGGAACCCCATCACCAACGGCACCACGACATCCGGTGGCGGCAGTGGACCTACCTCTAGCCCTCCCACAACACGACCGACCTCTACAAGGGTTAGCACCACGACCACTACCACTACCTCTTCCAGAACAACGTCCTCTTCGCCTTCTGTGACGCTGCCCGCCGGCCAAACGTCTAGCACCGACGGCAGGTGCGGGAACAACGTGAACTGTCTCGGGTCGAGATTCGGGCGATGCTGTAGTCAGTTTGGGTACTGTGGCGACGGTGACCAGTATTGTCCGTACATTGTGGGTTGCCAGCCTCAGTTTGGGTACTGTGACCCACAGTAAAGGGGCTGCTTGGCGAGTTGAAGTTGGGGGGCGCAGAGTGGTAGCAGGAGCCATGTTCTGTATGTCAAGACTAGATCAATACAATTGCAAAGTTTTCATCAACAGGAATTTGCCCTCATAACTGGCGGTTATGAAATTCATGATTCCATTTGACACTACAACAAGATATTAATTAGCCGAGGGGATGAGGAACACGGTCCTCCCTTTAGCCTGCAACAGTCTCCCGTTTCCGTCACAAATGTTCCCACAAACGACAGAACCTTTCCTTTGAGTTATCAGCGGCAAGTGCCATGTGGTGGGCTAAGCCCTGGCGCCCCAAAACTCTAACACGTTAAACCCCTGTCTCTGCATCTGCCCTATGATCCTCCCCCACAGCTGTGCCATTGTTGGGGCTTTCACTGTGGTTGGAAGCCTCTTTTCCAGTGAGATGTTTCTCGGATTTTCGCTTCTCTGCATCATCCCTATTTACGAATCAGTCAGTTACCTACATCCACTTTAACTCAACTTTACCCTTGAGGTAAGACGACACTCACCAATCCTGGCCAGGATTACACTCCTTCCACCTCAAGTACTTGAGTAAGACGTAGAAGCCACACGCAAGCAGCGATCCAAGAAGCGGTCCAAGCCAATAGATCCAAAAATAGCCCGGAAAGCTATGATTGACGACTGCGGGCCCCAGAGAACGAGCCGGGTTCAATGAGCCGCCAGTGAAGTAAACACCTGCCGAGTAATTAAGAGTCAGCAACCCCCAGCATATCGCAAAGTCCAGTGGTAACAAACCAACTAGCTCGGCCAGGAAAAAGGTGATCCCGATTCCAATAGGAGCCAAGAACGTCGACTTGTGCTTCTCCGCTGCAAGCATGATAATGACAAAAACAAGCTGAGCGGTGAGGAACATCTCAATGAACAAGCCTTGAGAAATGCTCGCTCCTGCACCAAGCGTGGTTGCGACGGCCATTGGACCAGGGAACAGGGCCGAGACGACCGCTGCCGCGGCGATACCCCCGAGGAATTGGGCGATAACGACGACGAGGAGGCGGACGAGGGAAAGACCGCCAACAAGAAATAGTGCTAGGGCGACCTTTACAACAGTTAGTTAAGCAGGGATGGTACAGTTCCGGGGAGGGGTGCTTGCCGCCGGATTAAACAATCCTCCGGTAACTCGGTAGAATGCCCAAACATTGGCCATCAAACTCAATCCAAAGGCCAGGGCGATGAACATGAGGTTGGACGTGTTGGGCAAAGGAGTGTCCCTTCCATTTGCTGGCGCTGGCGCGGGAGTGTTGGCCACTTGGGTTCCGGCAAAAGCGAAGAACAAGAACAAGAATGTGCCGACAAACTCTCCTAACGCTGCCACAATATTATTATGTTTTGTCAACGGCTTGGTCAACATGGGAAGCCTGGTCGGCGAGCCATTCTGCCCTGCTTCAGAAGCGAAGGAGAGCATGCGATGGGGTCTGGAACTCGAGGGACTCATGATGGGAACCTTTTTCGGGCAAACGGTGAAGTGCATAGAGATGTGGGCTGCGTGTGCGATGTTTGACCTCTCGTAAAGAAAGCGGGAGGGACCATTAGGGAATCAAGTAGCTCAACCATGGCATAAATAGGCCCCCAAGCAGCTCAAACAAAGACCGGACCGGATCCTCCGATGCGCTAGCGGGGACCACACGGTGGCCATGGGAAATGTCCGAGCTGCATGCATCCAGGTTACCCCGATGAATAGGATAGGTGCATGTTTCGAACGTATAGATGTGCCACCACATCATCATGCAGTCAAGGGCTGATTTGAAGGGTCCGGTGTTGGGTTCCGGGACCAGCGCTAATGTGCTGTTTCCGGTGGGCTTCCAAGGGCCACTGGTGAACCCTCTTATCAACAAAGCAAGCAACGGCACAGTACTCCGACCGGAAAATGACAAGTGCCGAGAGCGAGCCCGGATCGAAGCTTAGCTACATGGCAAGGATTCGACGGTTCCACCGGTGCCTCCCAGATAGCTTCTTATGTTTATGATAGACAAACCGAGGCGATCCGGCCGTGCTACTATCGGATATTGTCCAGGGGCGTTGAGGCGGAACGGTCTGGGCCCCCCGGGTTCGGGCCCGTTCCACAACATGGATGAGCACGACGCAGAGAGGAACCATTATTGTGTGGTACAGCTTCACCTTTAGGTTCGCCACGAGGCAGGGCGGCCCTCCAAGTCCAATGGCAGTTGCTCTGTAAACGCTAGGCGAGATATTTTCAAATTGCCCGAGCAGAACCGCTCCGAGACCTACCCGCTTATCAGGGGTCTCGATACCAATTGCCACAGCGAATTCGGCGATGGGCAGCTATTGTCGCCGCAGACCCCCCATTAAACACGTTCGCTTACCTCTCTTTTTAGTTCTTGGAATACCCGTCCGGATTCGGTCCGGCCCACTTTACGCCAGTAAGCAGCACAAAGAGACCAACGCCGACCGCGATCCGACCCGGCGCCGAAGGCCCGCCCGTCTTCCCCAATGCTCGCAGAGCCCCCAGCCGGGTGAACAAAGCAATAACCTGGGACCAGGGACGTGCATATGCTATCGAAAACATGACACATTATGTATGCACCTCACAATGGTTACGGTTATGGCGAGATGCCAAGACGTATCTCCGTTTTCGTCAATTCTCAGTTGCCGCCCATGAGCATGCTCGCGGAAACATACGCCAGCCATTGGGCTAACCGCAAGCCCTTTTCACCGGTATGATAGAAGCGTACTGGCGGCGAAGTGGGACCGTGATGCCAGCCTCCCCGCCAATGTCATCCCGAGAAAGACGCTGGGGCTGTGGATGATTGCGTCATGTCATGTGCGCCCAGCTTGTCGGTTCTGATGAGCTTCCTTTGTTCCGTCGACGCTGCAAATAGTCCAATGACTCGAGCACATGCCACACAGCAACGTCGACGTCTGCCGACGAACCAACACCGCCGTGAGCACCCGACGAAACACGAGCGAGATCACTGCCAGCCCGGCCGTGGCGCCCAGCTGTCGATAGAGATACACACACGGCGTGACCACCGCCTGGTCCTCTGGGCTCGCCACCGCCACAACCCCTACCCGCGTGGCCATCATGCCCGCACCATTCCCCAGCCCACCCACCAACAAGCTCCCACTAATCTCCCACACCACACCCGCAACCGATAACAAACCCCGTCACTACCACCACCACTCCCCGCCCGAAACATGAGCCCAGCTCCCACCGCCACCCCAACACACGCCACCCCCACCAGCGGGTAGACCACCAACGCCAGCACCCGGAACCCCTTCCCCCGCCTCCGGCGCAGCACGGCCCCGCCCATAAATCCGCCAACCACGTCCGACGCAATGCCCGGCAACATCAGGGCGCCCGCGGCAGACGCCGAGAAGTGACCCGCCGTGGCCTGGTACAGCAGCGGCACGTGAAAGAGCACGCCGTACCAGGCAACAGCGTCAAATGCCAGGGCAAGGTAGGGTCCGAGGAAGGGGCGGCCGAAGAGTAAGTGGAGGGGCGTGAGCGGGTGGGCGGTTAGCGTGTGTTCGGTGCAGAGGAGGGCGAGCGGTAAAAGGGCGCTGGCGAGGAGATAGAGGTGCGTTGTCCATGTGAGGGGGCTGGAAAGGAGGTCGAGGTAGAGGAGGAGGGTTGTTAGGGAGGTGATGAGGGCTATGGCGCCGAGGAAATCGACTTGGGCGAGCTTGGTTTTGGTGGAGGTGGGTTTGTGATGGAGGCACCGGGGTTAGGGTTATTGACTTGGGCTCGAGTCGGTTACTTATTTCCGCTTTGGGAAAGTATCCGACTTACATGTCTCCGGTCCGAAGAAGACGTGGTCTGCCCAACCATCTTCGACTTCATTGTGGACTCGATGTACTACAGTCTATCCCTTCTCAATACTCTTGTCTCGCAAATTTCTTCCTTCACCTCACTTTTCTACCAGCTCTCTCCCGTACCTCCATCTCTTGATCACTACCACCACCACCACCATCACCTCCATAACAACAATACGAAGTTCAACCATGTCCTTCGCATCTGCGGAGAAGGAGGTGAGGTCCTCATTGTCTTCCCAACCCCAGCCCCAGGCCACCGATATCGTCGAATCCGCCGCTTCGCAGGATGGGCTCAGCACACCGGGCGCGCCTGGGGCGTCGGAACCGCCGGCCAACACACCGGTGCAGCTGGCCCTGATCCTCGTCGCTTTGTGCCTCGCCGTCTTCCTGGCTGCCATTGACTCCGTCATTATTACTCCTGCCATGCCAACAATCACCAAAGAGCTCAATGCCTCGGACGCCGGCTTTGCCTGGATTGGTTCTGCCTACCTCTTGGCCCTCTCAGCCACGTCGCCCTTTTGGAGCAAAGTGAGCGACATATTTGGCCGAAAGCCCATCCTCATCGTTGCCAACGTTATTTATCTCATTGGAAGCTTGGTTGCCGCCCTATCCAACAGTCTCGTGATGCTCATTGCCGCTCGTGCCGTCCAGGGCACGGGTGGTGGCGGTCTCATCACCCTCGTCGAGATTTCCGTGGGTGACATGTTCAGCCAGCGAGAACGCGGTCTCTTTTACGGAATCTACGGTGCTGTCTGGGCGGTTTCGACTGCCATTGGACCTGTTATCGGTGAGTTGAGGATGAGCTAGCAAGGTAGGACTAAACTGACTTGACCAACAGGCGGCGTTTTTACTGAGCGCGCGACTTGGAGATGGTGCTTCTGGTTCAATCTGCCTTTCGATGCCCTGTCACTCATCATCACCATCATCTTCCTACACACCCACAACCCAAAGACGCCCCTAGTCAAAGGCCTCATCGCCATCGACTGGGTAGGCTCCGTTCTGATTATCGGCGCCACCCTTATGTTCCTGATTGGGCTCGACTCGGGCGGCGTCTCCCACCCGTGGGGTTCTGCCTTCGTCATTTGCCTCATCCTCTTCGGCGTCGTCGCCTACGTTTTATTCGGCATTTACGAGCGGTATGCGCGCTACCCCGTCATCCCCCGCCGCATCTTCGTGGGATTGTCCCGCTCTTGCATCTTTGGCGTCGTCTTTTGTCACGGCGCAGGCTTTATCGCGCCCATCTTCTTCCTTCCGCTCTACTTCCAGGTTGCGCTTGGCGCCACCCCCATCCAGTCCGGTGTTTGGATGCTGGCCATCGCCATCTCCTTCACTTTGTCCGGCATCATCATGGGTATCGTCATACAGCGCACCGGCCACTACCTATGGATCATCCGCGGCAGCATGGCTCTCTTTACGCTAGCTGTTGGCCTGATGGTCACTTTCGGCCCAACGCGCGACTGGCCGCGCATCATCATCTTCCAGATTCTGCTCGCGGCCGGCATTGGCGCCAACATGCAGACGCTGGTCATCGCCATCCAGGCACTCGTCGCCCCGGAGGACATCGGCGTCGCTACGGGCACGCTCAACTTTGTGCGCAACATAGCCACCGCCATCAGCGTCGTGCTGGGGCAGGTCATCTTCCAGAGCATGCTGGCCAACCATACTATCGACCTGGAGGACTCGGGGATCCCAAGCGACGTGGTGCACCGGCTCGTCAACGGCGGCGCCATCTCCGGATTCGGGCTGACCGACGGGTTTACCAAGCCGCAGCGCACCGCCTACGCCACGGCCTTCTCCGACGCCATGTCCAAGATGTGGATCTTCTACACGGTGCTGATCTTTGTCGGTTTCCTGCTTTCGTTCGGTATCCGCAAGAAGGAGCTCATGACCTCGCACCAGGTTACCAAGACCGGGCTTGACGCCGAGGAGGCCAAGCGCCGGAAGTTTGAGACGCCCAAGGATGGTAGCGATGCGGTGGCTGTAAATGGGGAGAAAGCGGAGCACGCTTGAGGTACCTTAGTCAATTGGATGGAGAAGCATGAAGTGAAGTTGTTGTCTGCTCGGGGCCCATGAAGTTGGTCAAGAGAAATAATTTGCACACACAATTTATCTGTCAGCTTAAAGGGTACCAGAATATGATCTTAATCGAATAAGAAACAAAACAGTCCATTGACCAAAAGCCGCCGGTACTGTACGGGGCGTCGAGTCTGTTCCTGCGTGTGATCCACTATTATCAGTACGACTTCATAGCTTGTGGAAGGGGGAGGGCAACGATTCCTCGCAGATCCTTCTTGTCGTGAAGGTTTTTTGGGAATCATCGACGGGAACAGCCACGGTTGGCTTCGTGCACGCCGGTGGAGGCACATGGGCGAGTAGCTCGCTCAGATACGCGCCCCGACCCTCCAACGGCAAATTAGCCCTTGACAAAGATGATGTGTGCCACAAGAACTTGAGTCTCGCTTCGCATAGCTATAACAGCATCTGCGATTATGCCCGTAGATTCATTCAGGAGTGTGGACTCGATATCGAGAAGGTCAACTCGGAAGTCGCGGATCTTGACTTGGTTGTCTCCCTCGAGTCGTCCCTTGTGCATGAGCGTCCCGTCCGGGCGGAGGCGACCGACGTGGCCGGTTCTGTAGGAAACGTTAACGTCCCAGGCCGATACGAACCCGTTAGTCAGAAACTCCTCGTTCGTAAGTCGTTCTTCGTCAGATACCCGACGCCAACTCCACAACCACTGATCAGGATCTCGCCCGGAAATCCCTGCGGCACGAAGTTTCAAGATCTAGACCGCCGAGGAGGTACAATGGGGCGTCGGTAGTAAAGCGGTGATACACCTCAAAACCACACACACCACCAACGCTGGTCACGTGCCACGCTCGTTGTGATGTCAATGCAGCATGAGAGGAGATGGCTCAGGAAACAACAAAGTGATGCCGCGGATCCTACGATCGTGGTATCGATACGCCTACGCGCGGTCACAGCTGCCGCGAAAGAAATGTCACTTCTGCAAGTGTTGAAAGAAAAGAGTGAGAATTGTCTTGCCCCTTAACCCCTGAGAGGGCGGGAGTTGTCTCTCCTAAATACATGAGAAGTGCCAAGGTGGAAAAACGGAAAATAGATAACCCTACCCCTCTGGCCACTGCAAGGCGTATACCCCAGTTCAGTAGTGGTGTCTCCACGAAACTGAGTCTTGAGGAAAGGCCGGCGAAGTTGGCCCATCTTCTCCTCGACCGCCTGAGAAGCAAGTACGGAGAACGGGGTTGGGGTAAATATCGTGGGCGGGGGTGACTGCGCCGATGCCAGCGAAGCCAGCCTTGCTCAGGGCTTGATTTCACTTTGATCGAGTGATGCAGGGAGAATATGGGCGGCCGTCATTAACGCCCAACCACCAACCGGAGAGACCACCCATAGAGAATGAGTAGTGGATAGACATGTTGTCAGTAATGTCGAGGAGGAAGAAGAACCCGCCGGGTTCAGCAGCGCCCGTACATTTCGGAGGGTACCTAATTATTGTGTAAGTTGGTGGGAGTGTGGAGACATTGGAAGCGACAACAACGTCGTATGAGCCGGGCTTATAACCCTGACTGGCCGGGTCCTTTTCGGCATCGAATGTCTTGAAAATCATCTTCTCGCCGGCGCCTTCAAACCGGGCAGCAGCCTTCTCGAAGAAGCTGCTTGCGATATTAGTAAAGGCGCAAGACGAGTAGGCATCGTCCACGGCATCCAAGATAACTTGGGTTGAAGAGCCAGTTCATGCGCCGATGAAGTTGATCCGTCCGGGGATAGCGGTGAGTGAGCTGCTCACGCTCAGTCTGATGTCGATGGGCCAGGGGTATCGCTCCCTCAATTCTTTAATGGTCTTTTCGTCGTCATTTCGCCACTCGGGTTTGACGTACAACTGTTTACCGTCCATCGGGCGGCCGGGCTTCTGAATTAATTACTGGTACAGAAATCAAGGTGGCGGCGCCTGTCGGAGCAAGTTCGGAATTCTCGGGTATAACCATAGCAGACATTTTAAGGAGAGGAGTGGAAGCCGTCGGTATCTATGGGGATCAAGTGAGCGGGAGTGGCAGTCCGTGGGGCTAGGGGGGAAGGCGATGGGCCGATGACGACGCGGACTGTCACCGGACTGTGCCATCGGCGACTTTGGTGAGGTATGCAGAGATGGCGAAGTTCGCAGTGATGGCATCCGCCTGGACCGTGATGTTGGAGAGAGTCGCTGCGATTTTGATGCCAGCCTTTTCGTCGGGGAAGAGAAGCGCGCGGGTAATGTCGAGGTCACAGACTTCGAGAAGCTGCCCGGATATCATGTCCGTGGTCCTCAGCCATCATCTGAGCGGCCTCCAGAACCATCGAAATGTACCCTGCCGCGGGGAACACAACCTGGCCTTGAATCTGATGACCTTCCAGCCATGGAAGGTCCTGGATGCTAAGGAAGTTTCACCAACGGAGTTCGATCCCAGTTCCGTCGTCGGCCCTGGCGCCAAGAAGCGCGTGGGGGATTTGTGAACGGGTACGGTATTGTTGGCTCTTGCGAGACTCGTACCAGTATGGCTTGTCATGGTCCCAAGCATAGGTGGACAAGTTTCTTGAGGAGGGTAGGGCGACCAGCTTCAGGAAGCAAGGTATAGACAGCCGCGAAGCCAACGGCCGACGCACCAAGGTTTGCCCATACGGTGCCTAGACAAGGAGAAAAGACCAGGAAGCCGCCCTCCCCGCGCCTCAGTCCTCCAGAGTACGGAATTTCGACGCCGAGCTCGGCGATTGTTTACGAAGCCGGGCCTTTCAGAGCAGGATTGGGGCCAACTTCTAGAGCGAGATGAAACGGGCCGTCATTCCCCACCGCGGCGATCACGGCCTGCGAGGCGAGGATGGTGTTGGCCATGCTATCCCGCCAGTGGGTTCTACCGAGGGTGTCGTTCAGCTCGACCTTGGCCCCATCAAGGACGCCCGACTACCAAACACAGTTTCTGGCTGGTGACTTCATGGGCAACCATGGCTTCGACATACGGCTCTGCACACGGCGGCATATGATGCGAGTGGTTTACTTTGCAGTTGCCCGATGTTCGAAGCGGATGACAACTTAACGGGCAGGGCAGAACTACGCGAAGTGACTTTTGCAGCGCTGCCTCAGAGCTGGCAGAGAAAACAAATGGTAAGGTGGAGGATGTATGACGCTGCGTAGGGGACCCGGGGGGGGGGGGGTTGCTCTGAGGGTGTGTGGCTTTCGAGGATCAATAACGTGGGTGTGTTGTGTGTTTGCCCCTCCAAAACCTTGCTCCATGGTTAAATGCGAGTTACTTGGAGAAGATAAAGATTAAGCTTACCGAAGCTCCATAACTGCCTATTCTTACCGTGTAAGGTAAGCACCTCCAGATGGATTGAAGGTCGAGGTCGAATACAACGTGGTCAGCTCGCCTGGGAAGAGCGGCTGGGCTTGCCGGCTCCGATACTGCTGCGATTCAACCAGCCAGGCTTCCGTGGAGAAATCACTATGGAATACATCTGCCAAGTTACCTTAAAGACAACGCTGACCACTGATGTCCGTGGAAGTGCTTGACCTCACGAGGGGCGTATTGCAGGCATTAATTACCTAAGTACAATGAAAAACGTGACAGCTGCATGGCACAGGGTTGCGCAGCCAAAACAAGGTGGCCGTAATCAGGTACCTGGGTGACAGCCCGTAACCGAGGCGCGGCCCGACCCTGAACCATCTGTGCCGCCCAAGCTATCCCCATATTCGTAGGGTAGGGGTAATGAAGTCCCGCCCGGCCCGCCCTACCCTGCTGTGAAACTCGGCACCGACCCGAAACCAACCTTACCTTACCTGCCTCGGGTTGGTAACGCCAAAACCTTAACCAAACCTCCCGTCTCTACCGACCACCTTACTTATTCGCGATCCGTCATCCGAGGTCATCCACATTCATCCATGATGACCATAACGGACCAGCCAAACAGCGCCAACTGGCAAGATCCAAGTCCTGGCGCATTCGACTTTGAGCGATTGCTCGATTTTGGCGTCAAGGACATCGAATCCAGGCGCAACAAACCCTCAAGGCCGCTGGCATGCCAGCGCTGCCACGGTCAAAAGCTGCGGTGTGTGCGACGCACCAGCGATGCACCCATCTGCGACCGATGCTCGTCTGCCAATGTTGAGTGCGTTAGCCGCCAACCGCAGCGCATGGGCAGACCAGCCGAAACCACCACCAATGGTCTCAATAGCGCACACGATGCGGGTCGTCCCGGTTGGAGATTGAAGGCTCACGCCGAGTCCCATTCACGGCCCGCCGGGACTCCCTTGCTAACTGCAACTGGTGGTACGAAGCGGCGTAGGAAAAGCCCAGGCGATCCATCCGCCAGCTCATCGCCAACCGACATGGTCATCACCTACGACAGCGCGGCAAGACAGTTCGAGTTGGACGGATGGATGTGGCCGTCCGGCCCTTCTCTTTCCGACGCCGCGCCTCCAGCTCTCACCGCCGCCAGCAACACGGCACATTCCAGCAGCGGTGTCTCTTCCTCGGCCCTAGTGCAGCCGAGCACCGGTTTTACTTCGTATGTAAGCCCGCTTGGAAGCTTCGGTAGTCCAAATGCGCTCCTCCAGAGCCTTGACGACCTATCAAATCTGTTCCCCGCGAACATCGAGCCTCCGTGTTTCGAGCCGCAGCGCACTCCGGAGACCAGCGACGGGGTTAGCGATGACCAGCTCTCGCCCAGTGACGCGGTTGAGCATTTATCAAGACTCCATCTCGAGCTCTATCATTGCCTCGTCGCCGTCAAGGCCGTCGAGAAGATGAAAAGAGATCGGCTACGCTACCAACCGCCCACAAAGCCCGGCGGCGACATCGACACGAGCTGGTCTGAGAATTTGTTTCGCACCACGGAACGCTTCATCGAAGCTCTCGAAGACTACGTCGGTCCCCAAGCCTCGGATCCCTGTTTCCGCCCATCGTCGGGCCCAGCTCCTACGACTATGGACGACGACCAGAACCGCTGGGAGGACACCGACCCCAGCAACCCCGGGCCCCAGGTCGACACCGCCACCGGTCTCATGATTGTGAGCTGCTATACGCGGCTTGTGCAAATCTTTGACGTCGTGGTCTTCGTGGTTGAGACTTTTCAGGACATGGATTGCCCAGGCAGCTACGTGCAAGTCCGATTCGGCGACTTCACCCCTACCGTCAACAAAAGGTTCCAGGCCCGGGCGTTGGGGCAGTATGTGCTGCATCTTCTTGAGGGCATATCCGATGGTGTGGACAGGGCCGTGGCCTCCCGACAACCATATGCACGTGCAGTGGCCGAGGTCCGAAGAAACGAGGGCAGGCTCAAGGAGCGCATATTGACCACGTTCCATGGGGGGCGAAAGCCTTACCTGGGCGCCTCCCGGGGCCCGACATATCCTTTCGTTCCCAAGAAGGGGCGCCGGGGCTGATGCAGTAAGACGACATCAATAGGAACCGACATGGGACCAGCTTTTCATGTTTGTACATATGTATATCTAGCGAAAGAGCAGAGGAGGCGGAGAAAAGCGGAGGCAAAATCTTGACTCCCATTGAGTGATCAATCCATCATCCCAAAGTTCCTTAGATCTGCGATTGCAATTTCCCTTCCAAACATGCCACACGCTTTGAGCTTAACCGGACCCCGGATACCTAAGGAACTCCGGCTCGCTTTACAGCTTGGAAGCTTATTCTTTTCGGGGTCAGTACAGGTTTGAAACATACACGCGTGCAAATCGGACTCGGGGTCACGCACTCTCAACGGAGTCCAACCGACCTCGGAGCTTTCAGGTCAACTGTGACGAACCTACTCCAGGACCCCGTCCTGTTAAGGTTCAGCTTCGGTTGAAGGTAATCTCTCAAGGGTGCTTAGGTTCGGTGCAGCCAAAGAGTGCACAACAAAGACTTGTCTCAACAGTAGGCTCTCGAGCTTGTAGCGAACTGTAGTTGTGATTGCTAACTGGAGAACTCCCAGAGCTCTCCAGAACGAGTGGCTATATACTATCTAGGATCCGAAGTATCTCTGTACTTTTCCCTTGCGGGACGCCAGGTGCTATGTTGCTATGTGCTATGTTCTGTCTTAACACCATAGCACCTTAGCACCTTGCAGCTTGGCTGACGTCCCTGTTCCGAGTCCTGACTGGTCCATCTAGCGATTGGCCCGGGGCATCTCGCGCCCCCGAGTCCCACCTATTGGCATATTCGTGACACCCCAGCACCGCAAAAAACCATAAGAGGCAAGAACATGCCGCATATCAATATATTGTATGGGTCGGCCAAACCTCGCTGCTTCTTAATGGTGGGTATTAAGGTCGATGTCGGGGTAAGCGGGCTCTCAATTGCACCTGCTGTTGCTCTATTAGGTATGATATGGTATATGCCTCGGGGGCGAATGCCAGGTGTCAACGAATCACTATCTGTATTTCTGACAAGCTGTCACATCTTACATTCCCAGGATCGCAAGGATACCTATTCGCCGCACTCAACTTCCAGGCTCGGCTATAAAAGTCTTAAAGGCCATGTCGTAGGCCAGTAAACGACAAAGTAGGTAACCACGTATGAACGACTTGAGAGCTTTCCCCGGCTTTGGAAACGAAGCACCCCGTGCATGCAATCTCCTTGGGGTGCTTGAGGATGAGCTGAATCATGGCAAATAGTCGGACCCTCGAGCTCCGTAGCCTCACTTTTGGCTAGGTGCTGTGTTTCTGATAGGCTATACCGGCTAAGTTCCTCGGCTCGATGCACCTCGATCTGATGCGAGGGGTCGGACTCTCAAATTCTTGGAAATCCTGTCTCTGTTTGGAGTTTATACTACCAGTGGTGTCAATCCTTCGAATCCTTTCAGTTATCCGAATGTAACTCCATGAAGGCAGGAGTTGTCACTTGTCTCTACGCTTTTGTGACTTGATGTTAGGCTTCCGAGATCCAGAGCCCAACAAGCTTACCATCGGGCCCTCCTAACTGGATGGTGAAAGAGTGCAATGTATTGACAATGGAGAACATATTAAAAACGGAAACTTCCTTGAGAACAACCGGCTTTTGTGTCCCCTAACATGGAAAGTCATCGTGGGGCTTTGAGCTCGGTCTTCCTTGATCTCGGACTTAGACCCCTGTCATCTGTCCCACGCTAACAACCATACAAGAATTGAAATGCGTGAGGTGTGGTCTTGGCTGGCGCGAGCCAGCTTGAAAAGGTTTGGGGATGATAGGTGGTATGTCGGTGTCTGAATCTCCGGGGCAAGGGCGGCATAGTCTGCTCTATCATTATATAAAGCACTGCTCCGTGCCGGTTGACGAAGGATGCTTTTCTCTCTCCCTCCATTAGTCACCTTACGTTAACATAATACCTTTCCGTCTCCAAAAGACTCATCTTCGTTTTTCAGGTCACCCGCCTACCAAGCTTGTATGTTTACAACCTCGAACCACTAGTTTCTTGTCGCGCTGACCAACAACGCCTTCCAGGTCACCATGAAGTGCGCTACACTTTTTACCGCTGTCGCTCTGCTCCTCACCAGCGCTATGGCTCTACCCAACCCAAAGGCGGCTCCAGAGGCTGAGGCCAACCCGCAGATCTGCTACTGCAACCTTGGATGTTACGACACTTGCGGTCAGAAGTTCTGCTGCTAAGCCACACGTTCCTGGCGCCTAGTCACCTCGGAGACATGCAACTGGAGATCACTAGGCATGCATGGACGTTTGATTGGTCGTTGGTAACTACTTTGGATGATCATTTTAGTTACAATAAGTCTGGCTAGCAATCAAGACAATGTCGGCCTCTGAAATGGAGGTTACCAACAATGAATAAAGTCTCAGGGCAATAAGCGAGATGCCCAGCGATGCCCCCGGGGCCAAATATGGAATGCAGTTGATGCTTACAATCTTTTCCCAAATACAAATTCCAGATCCTCCGATATTACCCCATGATTTGTACCGGTTTATGATTTGCCCCCTGTAACGAAACAGGACTGGAGCCCCCTTAGTTATTAGGTTGGAAGCACGGGCATCATTAACAAAATAGCCCGATGCGCGTGGAGCAAGCACACGAGCATAGAAATCACCCAGGAGCCACGGCGGACGGGCTTCGAACCGTCAATCTCGCCCCAGATCGCTATTACCGCGGCTACGCCACGGCGCGATCTTGGGGGCTTAATTGACTGGTTCTTCGCTCGGTAACTAAGGTCTTTTCGCACCAATGGTGATGGTAACGCTTTCTTGGTGTTTTGAATAGCGATGGCTGGGAGTGGTGGCAATGGCTGAGTTGGGTGGGAGCGATGGCCGAATTCACTGGGAGGTGAGAGGTGGCAGCTGTCGCCAGGTGGCGCGATGCACAATTGCAGTGGGACAAAGAGGCACAGGCAGCTGGCAGTATTTCAGCCGGCGTTTTGCCGTCGGAACTAAGAAATTTAACTCGGGTGATACACCGAATGCCGCCATCTCCCATGAAGCCCGCTGAGCTCAGAAAGCTCAAAACCGACGAGTTTCCGAAAAGTGTTTGCTTTTATGCGGTGAGAGATGGCAGAACACGGAGCAAGTGTTCCGGGCGGTCGCTGGGAGCTGTAGGCGATTGACTGGCAGTACCGGTGCTGTCGCTATGGCGCTGAGACGACGTTGGGGGTGTCAGGTTGAAATATGGCCGCTGGGGCGACCTGTGCAAACACTATTTGATGAGGCTATTTAGAGATGGGTTGGGGGGTGACTCGCACGTCAGGCGGGCAACGGGACTCTCTCCGCATCACGCCGCCGTAGATCCTGCTCCCTTGCTTCAAACGATTCCCGGCTTCTCTGCCTCAAAGCGCTTAAGTCAAAGGGGACGTCAAAGATGACGCCTTGGAGCGTCTTGACCCGCGAAACAGCCACATACGAAAGCCCCGGCTGGAAGTCCCGCTCCGAGATATCCACAACCGCCTTCTCTACGGTCATCCCCTGCGACTTGTGGACGGTGATGGCGTAGGCGATGGTCAAAGGAAACTGCTTGCGGGTGCAGACAATGCGGCCTTTGGGGAATTCGCGTAGTGATTGAAATATGGGGACGACGTTGGCGTAGTTCACCCCCTGAGGCGCCCCCTCAACAGAGAAGCCAGCGGGACACATCGGCGGGCCCTCGTAGCTGTCAAACTCAACGGCGACGATGTTGGGGGCTTCTTGTCTCCAGTCTACGCCTGCTGCCCAGGCAATATCGCGGACGGTCCCCAATGCTCCGTTGACGAGGCCCGCGGGCGTCCAGATATTCTCCGTCAACATCACCCTCGCACCAATGCAAAGGGGAAGCTTGTAGTGGAGATTCCCAGCATCGGAGGCGGGCACTGTCTCGGCTCCCAGCCCTGTGTGCTTGGCGACGACTTGGCGGCAAGGCTGCTGGAGGGCGACCATGTGGTCGAGGTTGTAGTTGGTGACTTGCTGATTCGTAGGGAAGATGCGAATAGCCTCATCGAAAAGCGCGACCTCCTCTGCCGTCAGGTTGGACCGTACACGGGTACAAAGCAACTCCTAGTGCTCTACCGTTGGCTGGTTGTTTCTGAGGCCTTCTAGGGCGGCCCGAAAAGCCTCCTGATCCGCACCTCGCTGACGCTGGGCGACGGTGAGTTCAATGGTCTGATTCAGCGCCTGGTAAGCATTGCGGCCGGTAATCTCTAGCGGCTCAACTAGCTGAGCCGGGGAGTACAGTGGCTTGCCCCTGACGGGGGGGAGCTGATAGAAGTCGCCCATCAGCAGAATACTGACCCCCCCGAATGGCTCATTGCTGCGGGGGAAGATCTGACGCAGGCGGTTATCGATGAAGCCCATCGTCTTCAGCGAGATCATAGATTTCTCGTCAATGACGAGATATTTGAGCGACTGGAGGCGAGCTTGCGCGGCAGCCACGTCTGGAGGGCTCAGTGGCTCGAAGGCGACGATACCGACGGGGAGGCGGAGCAGTGAGTGAAGCGTGGTCCCCTGGATCCCGTTGGCAGCTACGCCCGTTGGTGCTGACCGAATGACGATATTCTCAGCATCAGGGCGCGCTTGCTGCACCGCCCGCTTGTACAGATGAGCGGATATTAGCTTGATAGCGTAAGACTTGCCTGAGCCGCCTCTGCCGTCAATATTGAGCCTGAGCGGTGGAGGGTGCAAACCATCAACAGTCTGCTGGTCGTGGGTCATCACCATGTCGTAGATGAGGCGCTGGTGGGGGCTCAAGGTGTCCTCCGCACCGTCAGGGAAGTCACCGACGTCAAAGCCAAGGGGATGGGCGAGCTTGGTCTCCTTCCAAAGCTGGTTGCTGAGCCAGTATGGGCGGGTGCCAACGTGGCTGCCCCAATCTTTTGTAAGATCCTGCGGACGGTTGCCCAGGAGTTCGATATCCTCCGTCTCCGGACCCCGTCGCGGGAGCTCACGCGCCAACTCGTCCCAGGGGATGGGATTGGCCGCGTCTGGTGGCTCCTCGTCCTCATCTGACGCCTCCTGAAACTCCTCTTCGTGACCGTCAGCCATGACGCCGTAATAGTCGTCTTCGTGGCTGTGGTTCTCCAAGCAGTAGCGGTAGGCGGCAGAGTAGCTAGCAAACGGGACACCATCTACAATCTTGAGCTCGTCGTGGTGACGGTGGGGGTGGTGCAACGTCAGCTTCATACGGCAAAAGTCGTCTCTTTGAGTTTCTTGCTTGTATTTGGGAAAGTACCGCAGCACCCGGTCTTTTGCTGGTGCTTGCCAGTGCCGCCATGGCTTCTTGGAGAAGTTCACCTTCGTCAGGAATTGGAAGTAGCTGATCCCACCCCAATCCTCGGTGTCCTCTCGGCCCAGATATTTAGTGTAAATGGAGAGCGTCTCCTGGACCGTCTCGTCATGGATGATGTACTGACGTTGCGCCTCAGGGCTTCGGCAGTCCACCTTGAGAATCTGACGGCTGCAGTGGACGAGTTGAAGCTCAAGGAGATGGTGAGCGATCTCCTGGGCTGGGTAATCTCGCTCCGCGGCTATCTTATTCATCATCTTGCTGACGAAAGAAAGCATAGGCGTGCGATGAGAGACGTGTGGGAGAATCTTGCTGGCCATCTCTCTGTATGAGACCGTCGCCTCTTCGCCCTTGGCAGCGTATTTGGCGACGTAGTTGACGACAGCAGAGAGAGACGTGCAGGGAGAGAAATCGATGTTTGCCAGCCACGCGATGATGACGGCCGGGTTGAAGCTGTTGAGAATAGCGTCATTGCGGGCACCGTCGTACATCTAGTAGTTTGGGTTGAGCGCTTTCGTGACGATGGCTTCTTGGTGCTCCGGCCGTGGGAAATAGAAGCGGCAGGCGAGCTCACTCTGAGGCGCTGGTGCTGGAGACGCATCCAGGGGTTGCCGGGGAGTCTTCTTCTTCCGTAAGCAGTATGAGGTGTTGCAGTGGTGACGCTGGACGCGGTTGACAACCTTGGACAGCTGAGCGAAGCTTAGCTCACTGTCAACAGTGGGAATGGCGCGTAGCGGGTTGCTTTCGCCCGGCGGCATCTGCCGCCCAGCCTCCGGGTTGACGGCGTGGACGTGAATGCCCCAAAACTCAGCGAACTGCTGGCGGGCTGCCTCTGAAGTCACCTCAGGGAGCGGTGCTTCAAGGAACCAGTATAGGCCATGGCTGTGGGGACTGCCACGGCCCTGCCACTCGTACCGTTGCCATAGTTCAGTGAGATTGAACTTCTGCTTCATGACGAGCGTGGTGAACAGTTGCAGGCGGCGGTGAAAGTGGTAGGCTGCGATATGGGGATTATCGCGCAAATTGGCGACAGAGATGCGCATCCGCTGGAGCTCTTCAGCAGCCAGCCACTCCTCAAAGCGCGGCATGTGTTGATGAAGGCTTTGCCAGTGGTTATCTGCAGCACTGAAAGTAATGAAAGCACTGGGGCATTTGAGCGCGAAGGCCATGGCGAGCAGCTCCTGAAGCTTGACACCCCAGTAAGCTTTGGTGCCGCGGATACTGCCCGTCCATCGCACGATGGAGTCAAGAAGCCGTTTGCCGTCAGGGGTCTCATTGCGGAGCGCCTCCTTCAAAGTGTCGATATTGACTGGCTCGGGGTTGAGCTGCTCATGACGCTTCACGAAAAACGCGCTTCTGGCGCTGATCTGACGCCTCATCCGAGTATTGAAGGCGACGAAGCGAAATCGGGGGTGGCGCGCGAAGCGCCCGTCGCGCCATTTCAGTGCATGCTGTAGATAGTCGCCATATTCGATACTGCGCTGCCGCGGGAGCACAAATTCAGCTTTTCCTTCCGGGTAAAGTGAGGGGAAGGCAAGAGAGAGAAGAGCTTGGGAGCGATTGAATTCGCTGAGGGGAGTGCTGCGAATCTCGGGGACGACGATATGGTCCTGAGCTGGTGGTGCTTCATCTGGAGGTGGAGATTGCCGCCGGGGTTGAAATTCCATGGGATTGTGGACATGAGGCTCACCAGCAAGCTCAGCGCGCAACATATCAAGTTCTCGCTCGCTGACGACCATATTCGGTACAGCAGCCGCCTCCTGGTCATCAAAGTCAACATCTTCAACAGCATCCTCGAGGCTGACAGCAGCATCCTCAACTTCATGGATGGGAAGCTGGTCCATGAGATCGCCGCGCTCCGGGAGGGCTTGCAAGGCAGCTTGGTCCACCTCAATATCTCGATAGCCGGGGTGGTGGGCGCGCAAGAAAAGCAGCCACGCGGTGACGACCTTGCGGCGCACAACAAATTGACGGCGGAACTGGCGCTGGAGATGCGGGTGGTTTGCGGTGTTGGCAGGCCGTAAGATGATAACGTCAAGATCCCGCGCAAGGCATGGTAGCTGGCCATAGACCTTGCCCACGTCCCGCAAGAAATGCACGACGTGACCGCGATACTTGTATTGCGCACCGCGCACCGTCAGGACCTGAATATGGACATGGACGCGCGCGATAAGCATTTCCTCAACCGGGGTGAGCTCACCTAGTCTTGCCAGCTGAGGAGGGACGTCTCCGAAGTCAAGATTGTTGGCGGCTGAGTAGAAATAGGGAAGGGGAGGCTGGTCGGCTTGCTCACGGAGGTAGGGGAAGTCGCGACGCTGGCACGTGTGGCAGACAGCAACACCATTAAAGTCCCGTAGCTTCATGTCAAACCAGCGGTGCTGACACCGGCCGCAAAGCTCCATCTTGTCGTCCGTAAGCTGCTGGTGAAAGGATTTGATAAGCCGGGCATCCTCCGAAGTTACCGCAATTGTATCCAGCGGCGTCACCCCCGGCTCAAATGGAGGATCGGGTGCTGTGAGATCGCGAGCAGGTATAGGCCGCACTGAAAGCGGGCGTCCTCTCGCAGGGCGTGGAGGCAACTGGGAGGCGGGGATGAGGCTGGAGGGAAGCTGGCTTGAGGAGAAGTTGTTGGGGACGTCGTCACCGTCATATTGAGACGAGTGGACCGATGACCGGCCCGACGGCAAGAAGCTCCCACTAGAGTGACCCTGCCGCACCTCCGGTGTGACGAGCGGCGGGCCACCGGCTCCCGGTGTCGTGGGAGCGGGGCGCGATGAATCAAGCTGGGAGAGAGACGGTGACGAAGACGAAGAAGGCTTTGCCCGTAGCTGAGCTAGGGTAGGTGTGAGGCTAGTCTCAGCTCCGCCCCGTCGCTCAGCACGGTGCCGCCGTTGGATATCAGTTTGCTCTTTGCGAGCTTGTGCCGTTGGGGGACTGTCGCCTGAGTGCTGGCCACGGCGAAAGTAAGTTGCTGTAGTTGCTGCGGAGGTAATGCGACTGAAGACTCGATCTCGTCGCCGTAGCGGTGACGGTGACGGTGCCACTACAGGCGTAGGAGAGTGGGGAGACGTCGCTGCTATAGCTGCGGGATGGGCTGTAGCCCTCCTTTCGGACAGCTGCAACGGTAGACTTGCAAGCGGCGTGCCAAGCTCAACGCGAATTTCCTCTAGAGCCAAAGGCGTGACTGGGCGATGAGGAGCTTCTCGTGGCTGGCTGGGCGTAATTGCAGCTACTGCTTGGGACCGCTTGGGTGTCGCGGATGGCTGCTGGGAAAGCGACGAAGATTTGGGAGGGACGACTGCTTGAGAACTTGAGGGATTGGAGGATGGAGCAGCCGCAGCTTCGAGGCTTCGTCGTAGATAGTCCACGCGTGCAAGCTGGGAATAGCCTCATAGTTAGCTCAGTGGCGTGACGAAGTGGGAGTAAGGAACAACTTCTTGACGGCGCGTAGCGGCTTTGTCGTCACGGCAAATAGTACAGCTTCCAACCAACCCGCCCTTCTTACCGTAGAACATGCTAACAGGCCTTCGGGTATTGCATCTAAAGCAAATCATGGTGCTGGGGCCAGCAATGGTGTCGCCAGCCCCGTTGCCGCGGTTGCCACTATCGCCACTTCTACCGGGCGCGTCTGCAGCTCCCACGCCCGCCATCTGCTGGAAATGAGCTGAAAAGTTGCCAGAAGCTGGCGCAATTGACGAGCTATCGTTTCGTTGTGTAGATTTGCCGTATCTTAAGAATTGGGTTCTGCGCGATGATTCTGGGATGGCTGGTGCGATTGCCAATGGTAATGCGAATTGGTTGTTTTGATGGTGGGGAGCTTGTTTGGCGGGGCATGAAGCCGACGTCATTGCAAGCTTTGCGATATCACGTGCGATGTCAAGTGTTGTATCACGTGCCGCCGGACCGGCGCTTTTGCATGCGGTCTGATTCGGGCCGCTCACCAAGTGCCGTCAGCCAATCGCCCCGTCGGGAAAGGTGGGTCTAGAAATTTCAGCCAATCAGAGCACAGGAATTAACTGTCTGAACCTGTATAGAACCCCCATCCGCCAAACCTACGCACAGCCACCTCCGCTCGCTAAGGCTCGCTACGGGGGCTGTTGCTCCGGTGTGGCTCCTGGGTGAATAAAGTAGACTGACATGAAATCTAGCTGTGTTGGAAACTGGAATAATGATATTTGTTACTGCTGTGGACAAAACGACCAGGAGCACAACCATGTAAATCCCACCGGAAACTCTAGAAATGTAGCGTCATACCCGGTTACTCGACGGTGATAGCGTCATGAACCAATATGTTGCTCTTCGTCCCCCAGTCTGTCACTTTCAACATCGTTATCGCTACCCGACCATTCGGCGCTCTCAAGACCCTTGTTACGGATAGCGAATGAACCGAGCCACCCCGCAAGAGTGACCCCGGCAAAGAGGCCCCAAGCAAGCACCTCCCCCTTCGGTTTTACGCCTGTTGATAAAGTGAAGAGGCCGCCAGATAGAAACGGCCCGATACTACGGCCAGCGGCAGAGAGGGTCTGGGCGATCCCGTTGAGGGTGCCCAAGGTTTCGTGTGACGGTGCAGAGTTGGTAATCTGGCCATCGGTTAGCTTGTGCCCTCAGCATGGTAAATTATGAGCCGTGAGAACTTACCAACAACATAACGCTGCTGAGCCCACCAACGGCGCAGATGTTCTTGAGTACCAGAATGACCCCCAACTCGCCATACAACCAGGTCTTGCCAGTCCCTAGTCCAAGTATTGGCTCATCATCAAGATGGTTGACCCAGGGCATGAGCGCCATGCTAATGGCCATGCCAAGCAATGAATAGCGGTAGGTGCCGAGGTTTCCGATCCGTGTCTTGAGTTTTTGAAAAGCAAAGAGTTGGAAAAAAATAGTGGCCAAGCCTGCCAACGAGAGGCTGACTCCGATGATACCGGGTCCAAGTTGGCGGCCTGTGGGCGGTGGGGAGGAAGCGAATATGGGGTACAGGGAATTGAAGGAGATGTTGGCGAGCTGGAAGACAAGATAGGTCCCCAAGACGGCCAGTGTGTTGCGGTTGCGTAGTTCACGGAAGGCCGATTCCTGACCCTCGGCGCCCTTGCTGTCGCCGTCTGCGTGCTGACTGCCTTGGGGCGAGAGTAGCTCTTGCTGTTCGTCTTCGGAGCCAAAAACTTCGTCCTCACAATCCGGGTGCGTGTCCAGGCCGCCCAGCGCGGTGCGCATAGGGCCTGACAACTGTCTGCCTTCGCCTCTAAAATTGCTTGGCGCCGTGCCCCAGCGCGCTGAGCACCACTCTCGTACCCTTTTGAACCAGCCTAAGCCCGGGCCAGCCGCGGCGCGGTCAGCGGAACCGAGAGTCTCATCGAACCAAATAGCTAACACCACCACGCTGGAAAGTAGAAGGGCGGCATCCACAATGTTGGGCGCCAGAAATGGGTATTTGTCCTTCCTGGAAAGCCCAACCAATAAACCACCCAGGGCGGGGCCCGTGATGCTCCCAAGACTGTAAATGACCGGGAGCCAAGTGAATGCGCTGCTTTGGTTTGTGCGATCCCGTATATTTCGCCCAAGCAAGTCGGCACGATGGCTGCATTGCCATTGAGCAACCCCATCGCAATTATGGGACCATGATTAGTTGGGCATATGTGATACAAAAGCCGAAGCAAACGAAGCAACCCATCAACAAGAAGGTACCTAGCAGCATGGTCGGCTTGCGTTCCACGGCGGTCCGACAGATAGCCCCAGAGCAATTGGTGGCCAGCCTGTTGCCAGGGCAAAGGCCGATGCGAGGAGGCCGACGTATAAACCCTCATGACCCGTCCGGGGATCTCGTCGAAAGAGGCCACCATGGTTGGCAGGTATGGGCCAATCGAGTTCAGCGCGGTTTGTTCCGCGAGCGAGAGAAGCGCAAGAAGGCCCAATTGTTCCCAGGGCAATGGAGTGATATCTTCGTCGGCAGAATAAGTGTCCGAATCCGCTAATTGCCTCCTCCGATCTCGGTGACCGTCCTCGTCGGCGCCCGGCGCGTTGCGTGGTAAGCCATCGGCCGAGTCTTGCTCGGGGTTGGATGCGTGATTAAAGGGCCGGAAAAGACGTTTGTACCAGGCCTTGGGTTCTTGGGGTGACCGCTGGTCGTCCGAAGGGGCGTCTGGTGGTGGGGTGGGGAAAGTGTGGTATTTGGCCGTCGACTGGCGACGGAGCAATTGGCGAACAGCGGAACGTCTTCGCGTCCGATTACTGGCAGGGACGGGTTCATCGTACGGGGACGGTATCGGGAACGGCGCTCCGGCGTGGAAGGATCCTGATGCGCGGGAACGGCGTGTTCGAGAGAAATTTGGTCGCGACGTGTTTGTTGGTGCAGCAGCCCTCGCTGCGGCGTGGGTTGCCTGAGTTCCATGCACCATTGGAAAGGAAAACTACGCGCCCGGGGGCGGCGAGCTTGGTAATTGGGTCTTGACGGCGCGTACAATTGATGGTCGAGGATACTGTGAGACTTCGTCTATCTAGGACGAACTCCTTTTTCGGACTGCGGGCGGTGTTTGGTGTAGGTCGGTCTTGAAGCAGTGATGGGTGATGGATGGAGGGGTTTCTCGAATGGCATGGACGATTCGTCCTCTTTCTCACATTCCAGGCTCGCTGCACAGCTGCACAGCGTCTTCCATGCATGGCGCTTTCCCAATTAGGGTTAGGGGTTATGGCGAGCACAACGGTGATGTCATCAACCCTTGTCCCTTCAGAGTCTTGGCAGTCGTGCCTCCGATCGGCGCTTGGCGTCCAGCAAGCCGGAGCATCGTGTCCGGAAATCTGGTGTGCGAAGTGGTTTGGGTTGGCGATATCAACATGGAAGTACAGCAATTTGACCTGACGATGAAGTCCCGAAGCAGGCAGCCACTCACGTGTCACCTTTATATCGATATAAGCCAAGGACATTATTCTTGCCCATGCCCCCGAAACGCGTGCAGTTGCCGTTTCCTTTTCCAAGCAGACGTCTGAGGCCGTCAAATATGGATGTGGCTTGATTCGTGGCTACCGTCACGGGTCGATATGATGATTTATTCATTTTTACCGCCCCTACGCCTTTCTATGACCAGGCCTCCATCCTCACACTCATTCCAGCCTCCTTCTACTCTTAAAAGACAACCGTCTTGGTGCCATTCAGGAAAACGCGGCCTTCCGCATACCATTTGACCGCAGCAGCGAGAACTTGGCTCTCGATGTTGGAGCCTTCATCGACCAACCCGTTGGGGTTAATGCTGTGGTCAACGCGCGCTACCCGCTGCTCAATGATGGGGCCTTCGTCCAGGTCGGCTGTGACAAAGTGCGCCGTGGCGCCAATGATCTTGACGCCCCGGTCGTAGGCTTGATGGTACGGCTTGGCACCCTTGAAAGACGGCAGGAAGCTGTGGTGAATGTTGATGATGCGGCCGGACATGGCTTCGCAAAGGGTCGGACTGAGGACCTGCATGTATCGTGCTAGGACGACAAGTTCGATGCTGTGCTTCTTGATGAGGTCGAGAATCTGCCCTTCCTGGACCGCCTTGGTCTCCTTCGTGACGGGGAGATGGTGAAACTCAATCCCATAACTTGCGGCGAGTGCGGCGAACTCCGGGTGGTTGGACACGATCAGAGGAATTTCAATGGGGAGTTGGCCGGCCTTGGCGCGGAAGAGGAGGTCATTGAGGCAGTGCCCAATCTTGGACACCATGATAAGCACCCGAGGTTTCTGGGAAACAGGTCTGATCTTATACGTCATCTTGTAGTCCTCGGCCAGCGAGTCAAAGATAGGACGCAAATGCTCGGTCGATTCTGCCGCCCTTGGGCTGGGGCCGAAGTGCACCCTCATGAAGAATTTTTCGCTCACGGGGTCGGAGAACTGCTGCAAATCCAGGATATTGTGCTCCTCGCGGGCGAAGATGCCCGTCACAGCGTGCACAATACCCGGCTTGTCCGGGCAGGATAGCGTGAGAATTTGATCGGTTGCCATTGTTGAAATGCTAGTGTTGATGCCGGCCGTTTGCTGTTGAGATATTTCTCTTGAAGGATGGATGCGTCACAAACAACGATTTGTGATCCGAGTCTAACTAAAATCTGGCCTGCTCCAACATGTGTCCACTTGGTTGAGCCTGAAAATTCAGGGTTAGGGTAAACATCCCCCTTGCAATCCGAGTTGACAGTCCAACCTGAATTAGATGATAAAGTCAATTTCTAATATGTTTACCGTCTGTTTATAGGAATCTAAAGAGCCAAAATTCCATGTTTTAAGTTGTCCGATAACGAACTAGTCAGCATCATTCAGATTTCGTGGTCATTATACACGACCCGCCCCCTTATGTAGCTCGTACAAATTTCGGGATTTCGGTAGCTCGTGTGGGGTGGAAATTCTAACCCTAAGTGTGTTGGTGTTCGTCTCGTTTATACAGATTCCTACATTAAAAGAAGGAGAAAGAGTAAACCAGTGCTATTGAACCCGTTGACGCAGCCAAATCCCCTTCGCAGCCAAAGCGAGAGGACGAGTCTTCGATCTCCGTCGATTTGACACCGCCATCACCAAATTCTGTCATTTTCTTTTACACATAAGAAGTACTTGCACATATCCCTATCGCACCTAGTCAAGGAGAAGGAGATCATGGTACCAAATGATCTTAACCCCAACCATCCTTTATCCTTACTTCCAGTTCAGTTATACTAGTAGAGTGGATGCTATATCAATATCGCCACCGCGGCTGTAGCGACCCACCAAACACCATTATAATTATTATTCATACTCCGCTATGCCCTAGGGCGTGTGGGCCGCGAGAACTGACCCCCCGCGGAAATGGTAGAGTGGAAGATCCTCTACTGGAACGTTGCGAAGGCGTACGAGAGGGTGAGGAGGGATGCGGTGGAGCAGAGAGATCGCTACGACATAATAGCAATCCAGGAACCTAGAGTAAGAAGCGAACGAGTAGCCCATACTGCCCGGCAGGCTGCCGATACTGGGTAGTAACGAGTACAGGCAGGGGGAGGGCGCTAATATACGTGAGTAAGGAGCACGAGGAGGGTAGCTGGGAGTTCGAGAGGGGGGATGACTGGGTTGCAGTAACCTTCCACAGCGGCGCCGAAGAGGCACTGACAGTCTGGTCGGTATACTCCCCAGGCCAGGGGCCAGGGGAACCATACGAACAATGGAAGACACCACTCAAAGAGCTTGCAGAGAGACAGCCGCGGGGCCGTAATGTGGTTGTAGGGGATATGAATCTCCACCACCCGATGTGGGATGCAGAAGGCAGAACAAGCCGGGGCGTGGGCCTGCTCCACGGCCTCGCAGAGGTCTGGGGGCTCGACCTTATAACACCATGGGGCGAGGTTACCCGCTACGGGAACGCAACAAGGGGGGAGCGAGACAGCACCATCGACCACGCATGGGTCACAAAAACCTCTACAGCGGTGTACCACGGACCGGGGGACCCGTGCTTAGGGGGGTCAGACCATGTCCCACAACGAATCTCGGTCTACGACGAGAGGCAGAAAAGAGAGCGTAGCGAAGTCCTAGAGGGCTGGAGCTGGGGCTTAATGAACGAGGAGCAAGTCGAAGAGCTAGCGAAAGCTAGGATCACTGTCCCCGAACGAATCGAACACCCGGAGCAAGTGGAACCCTCCTTCAACAAACTACTAGAGGAGCTAATTGGAATCGCCAACGAGGCGGTCCCACGGAGAAAGCGTAGTAGCGGAAGGCAGGCCATCTGGTGGAACATTAAAATCAAGAACGCGACGAGGAGAACGCGAAAAGCCTTCCGAGACTGGAGAGCTGTGAGGACGCCGTGGCGCCGCGAAGAACTCGAAGAGGCGAGGAGAGCACAGAGAGCTATCATCAGAAGGTCGCAGACGAAGTGCTGGAGGCAGGGTATCCACGAAGCATCGGCCGACCCCCAGAAGCTGTGGGCTATAGAGAGGTGGGCGAGGCTCCGAAGCCATATCGCGGCGGCACCACCAAAGATCCCCTCCCTGACCAAGGAGGACGGAGGCACAGCAGAGACGCATGGGGAGAAGTCTAGTATCCTCGCAGACCGGTTCTTCCCTACCGTTATACCAGGAGTCGACCCGGGGCCGCGGGGATATAGCCACGGGCCCGATAAGGAGTACGAGTTCCTCCACCAGGAAGTGACCAACGAGGATATTAGAAAGACCCTGGCAAGAACAGCAAACAACAAGGCACCTGGGGAGGATGGACTTTCCAACGGGTTCTTAAAGGCCTGCGGCGAACCCCTCTACAACGCAATGGCGGTCCTTACAAGAGGGAGCCTCGCGCACGGAGTGTTCCCGCGGCGATTTCGCAGCGGAAGAGTAGTGGTACTTAGGAAGCCCGGTAAGTCAGAGGAGCAACAAAAAACAGCGGGCGCCTGGAGGCCGATCACCCTCCTCAGCAGCGTTGGGAAAGTCGTCGAAATGGTAATCGCAGAACGCCTCTCCCGGGAAGCGGAGAAGCAGGGATGGCTCCCCGAGGGGCAGATGGGGAACCGCAGCGGCCGCTCCACGGAATTCGCGATCAGGGTGGTCACGGATGCCGTACACGAGACCTGGCGGCATAAGGCGAACGCATCTCTCCTTCAACTAGACCTCAAAGGGGCCTTCGATAGGGTACACCACGGATGGCTCACAAGGACCCTTAGAGAACTGGGGGTCCCGCTGTGGACCCTTAGATGGGTCGATTCGTTCACCGCTGGGAGGTCGGCAAAACTCTGGTTCGATGGGACGATGTCCGAAAGGTACGAGGTGGCCGCAGGGGTCCCGCAGGGGTCCCCCCTCTCCCCAATCCTCTTCCTTCTGTTTATCTCAACACTCTACAAGAGGCTCGAGGTAGTAAGGGGGGCAATCGTGGTAGGGTTCGCAGACGACACAAATATCCTGGCCGTAGCGGAGACGACGGAGGGTACCTGCGGCATCCTAGCGGAGGCCTGGGGACACTGTGCAGGTTGGGCAGCAGAGAGGGGTATGGAATTCGAGCCAGCGAAGAGCGAACTAATCCACTTTTCGAGAGCAAGGGCCCCGATCGAGAAGACCCTAACGATCGGGGGGGTAGAGCTGAAACCAGTTGAGGATGCTAGATTCCTTGGGGTTTGGCTCGATAGGAAGCTGAGGTACCGCGCACACCTCGCGGCGGTGAGGAAGAAGATGAAGACCCAGACCTGTGCCCTAACAAGGCTCGCGGCAAAGACGTGGGGGTGTACCTTCGCGAGGGCGAGGGAGATCTACTCGAAAGTGATCCGCAGTGCGATCGCGTATGGAGCCTCAGCCTTCCACACCCCTACAGAGGTAGGGGGCCCCCCCCGCGGGGCCGCAAAGGAACTCGCAAAGATCCAATCGGAGTGCCTCAGGGTGGTCGCTGGGGCCTACAAGGCTACCCCAATACGGAGCTTGGAGACAGAAACCTATTGCCCACCCATCGACCTGTACCTCAACAGGAGGCTCCTTGCCTTCGAGGATCGGGTTAGGATATCAGAGGAGGCGAGGCTAATCCGCCAGACCCCTGCCACAATCGCTGCGATCCTGCGGCGGAGGCGCAGAAGGGGGAGGGGAAGACCTCGGCGGGAGATAGACGATATAGCAACGGCACCAGCGGAAAAAGGCTCGGGAGAATGGAAGAAGAGGTGGGCACAGGAGTGGGCCCCCCTCGAGTCGAGGCCGGAAAAGGAGGAGCTAGAGCCAGGGTCAACCGGCCCAGTACCAAACCACAAGAAACAGCTCGAGAGGTGGATGGAGGAGGCAATGAGAAGGGATTGGATTGGAAGATGGGAGAGTGAGGTAGCTAGGGTGGTCGCTAGGAACCCGGGGCGGGCCCTCGAACCGGCCGATGCGACCGCGCGGTTCGACGCCTCTATCATGAACCGACACCGGTCGAGGGACCCAGCCTGGGAGCTATCGAAGGCGAAGAGTACTCTCCTAGTGCAAGCGAGGACCGGGAAGATTGGGCTTCGAGGGTTCCTCTTTACTAGGAGGGTCCCCGAGGTAGTAACGCCGGTATGCCGCTGCGGTATGGCGCGCGAGACATTCGAACACCTCGTACTCGAATGCAACGGAGCCGCAGATAAACCTCATCCCTGGCCAGACGACGGCGCAGAGCTACTGGAGTGGCTAGATGACGTGGAGAAGGCTGCCATAGTGGTGGGGTGGGTGCTTGGGCTGGGGAGGCTGAACGAGTTCCGGCTGGCGGTAGAGCTGGAAAATGAGAACAACGAAGAGGCCCGCGGCGGGGCCGAAGCGGAGTAGCAGAAGGGCATCGATGGAACAGAGGTTACGACTCATTTTATCTATTTCGTTACTTTGACCTCGGAAGGTGGGTGAGCCCTTTCGAGGAGATGGATCCACGGGGTAGCGGCAAGGCCGCAGCGGAGGTGCGGAGGTTTTCATCCAGCTTAGGCATGGTTTTTCCTACCGAGTTAATCGCTGAGGGACCGCATGTACTTAGTACCTAGCGTGATAAGAGAAATAATAATATGCCCTAGGGCGTGCCGGACCCTCTGCTATTTAGTGTACAGGAAAACCGTGCCCTCCCGGGCCGGGTGAAAACCTCATACCAACAATCAAGGAACGATGCGTTCTGGTGAGTCTGCGTATACAAAGAGAGGAGGCCTCCTGGCCTCCGGACGGGGGCGCTTCAGGCCGCCGCTTCCAGCTCGAGCCTCCTGGCTAAGCTGTACATCGGCAGCTTCCCCGAGTCCATCAGCCAGTCGAGGACTCTCCTCGCGAGTCGTGCAGTCGTGGGATTGATGCCGTGTAGAACAGAGTAAAAGTCCCGTCGTGTCCGAATTCCAGTTCTTTCCCATCTTCGAGTCAACGGTGGGGCCAAACACCACACTACCAGGTGTTCGGCAGTCTCTCGTCCCTCGCCACACTCGCAGACAGGTGTCAGAACCTCCGGGACTCCCCGTGTAAACAAGAAGTCCCGTAAGCCTATTTCTCCTGTCCGGATTTGAATCAGCAGTGAGCTCTTCGCCCTGCTGAGACCGTCGTGCCGTCTTAGGGTTTCGTTCCGGAATATCGTCTCCCGCTGATGGTCAAAGTCGTCCGCCGGTCTATTGATTGCCCTGCCGTCCCGTTCCTTCAGCCACCTCGCTTTCCAGGCGTCTTCTACTACCCTGTCCGTGGAGTAAAACAAATAGAAAAGAAAAAACCGACTTAAAGAAACAGCAGGTGGCCTTCGAGCTTCCGAATGGCTTTCTTTTCATCCCTCTAGCCGAAAGTTGGTACCGGAGAAGTCGCGATGCCTATTGGTAGAGGAAGACGAAAAGAACTATAGTAGGTGCGCTTGGTGTGGCCAATAACTCAAAGGTCGGGGCTTAGAACGACGATGCCTTGATTGTTTGCCCCCACTATCGATTTCTAATATTGAACGAAACCCCGAGGATTAGCATGAGTCAGGTTGAGCCGAGTCTTTCTTCGCCATCTGAGACCACTTGGGGCATCAGCGGGGAGATGGCTCAAAGGAAGCCGTAATACACATGTAGCCCGGGAACAGGTGAGAACATAAAGGACCGTCCAAATAAGGTTGAGGCAGTCATGACACAACACGGGATGGCCACTGGCGGCTGAGACCAGGGTGCGCCTCTCACAGCCCAAAGCGGGACCATCACCAATGCTGTGCCGCAGGGACAAGCGTTGCAGGATCCTTCCCGTGGCACCAGCAATGCCCCAATCCGGGCATATTCGACAACATATTCCAACGGGTCCTCCAGTGGCCCAGTCGGCTACTTTACCCCCGGCTTCCAAACAAATTGCCATTTATCATCGGTCGGCGACCTCCGCCCGTTAGTGTGAGAGAAATAGGCGGAAACTCATGCCACCTTCTGAACCCGCCGTTCGGGGACATGAAATCGAGTTCACACCAAGAGTCAGCTGCTCCCTTTATGAGCTTGGCAGCTCGTCCCAACACGTGGCCCTGGGTGGTGAAGTAACTAAGGTAACCGTCTCAGCTCAAGCTTATGTTGCTGCCTCGGTATCTCATGGGGCTCTAATTTCCCGACGGCATCAAATTTCTTAATCCACATTGAGAATTCTGCTGTCCACCTTGACGGCACTGGGAATCATGTATAATGATGGGAACTGGGGAATGGGCAGCGCTTTCAGGCTTTCAGCTCTGGCCACAGTCCCGTCCGATGTTAGTGGCGGCGCGATGATGACCAAGGAATCCTCCAAGTCCAGAGCTGGAAATTCCTTTTGCGGCAAAGATGACAGACGAGAGACCCATTTACGGCTTACTATACAAGCCCCTACTCTCGCCCCCACATAATCTCACCTGAGTTCTCGAACTGATACCACAAGTTCGGTGGTGACATCACAGATATGTATGACGCCGCGGAGACGCCACCCCCTGGATCGAGACTTCACGATGGATTCAGACGATAGATTCTGGATGTCAGTATATATAAGGGTGATCGTCATGTCAGGTGTTCAACTTGAGCCTCGCCCTTCGTATTTGAGCGGACCAGATTCTCAGGACACACAGCCGCCGTTATCTCGACTCTCGTGGTTTTCCAAGTTTACCTCCGCAGCACAACCCTTCTCACCCCTTTACCCGAACGCCTTGATCGTGGCCGGTACAATGGCAGTAAATTCAATCCCAACGACTAAATGGGGGACTGCCTGCGCTCAGTGCGCGATAGCCAAAGCAAAGTGTTCCGGTCGATCAGCGAAGCTGGGCCACAAGTGTGACAGGTAGGTGCACCTGGGGCGTGCAATGCAAACGACCAACCCACCCCGTTCGTAGCTATTTTATATAACTGACATATCTCCAAACAGATGTGAACGTTTATCAAAGCCATGTACCGATCAGGTTCACAAACCGAGGAAAACTCGACATCCCAGGCCGCCACAGTAAGCCCTGACTGTTTAGTCAACTGATGCAGTGTTGATACATAACTAATGTGAACGTAAGAGGGATGGATACCGGGAGACCTTCTTTCAACCCTTTCTCAGTGGATTCGACTCCAGAATACGTATCTTCCCCGATGGTTGATGATGCGGCGGGGGAATCGCCATCCGTTGGTTGCCAATTCCCTGTCTTCCCGAGCTGTGCGGCGTCGCCACACAGCCAGCAACCGCTCGACTATTTCGATGTTACTCCGGAAGGCATCGACGATATTCTTTTATTCAAGTACCGCACCCAGCTGATGCCGCAACATCCGTTCGTCGTCATTCCTAAGCATATTTCAGCTCCGGCGCTGAAAAGCCATCGCCCAGTTCTCATGATGTCCATCCGGGCCATTGCAAGTTTCGAAGGGCTGCAGACCATGTGTTTCCGGATGGACGCAGTTATGAGACACATAACCGACAAGCTGTTTTTTCAGGCCGAGCGCTCTGTGGACTTGCTCATGAGCATTGTGGTGATTCTTGGTTGGCACCACTACCACGGCGCAATACACAGTAACCTTAACAACTTGCTATGTCTGGCGGAGTCGCTGGTTTCCGACTTGGGTCTGAACAAGAAGCTTACTGATGACGATGGACGGGGGGATGAGACGGTGACTGAAGGCCAAAGGTTGTTGCTCGGTGTATGGTACTTACGGTCATTGTACGTTCCAGTCATGTTCATGGCTTTCAAATCATTACTGACGGCAAAATAGAGCGAGCATATATCTGCATCAACTTACACCGATGCCTTTCACCTCATACCTCCAACAGTGCCTTGCTAACATTCAAAACGCCAAAACACACGAGTTGGATGAGGCTCTTGTTTGTCACGTCAAGATCCAACGCTTAGCTGAACGGGTGGCTGTTCTCAAGGGCCCGCAGCCAGGGAGGGCCTATGGTGGGAATGACGGAGCGGCTCTAGAGGGGTTCGGGCAAAGTGAAAAAATCAAGGACCGAGAGGCGGCGATGGCTGCGTGCCAGACATACCTGGCGAAACTAAGAACAGAACTTCCCATTGTCGTGAAGGATGACGGTAAGCCATTTTGAAAAACCAGCCGACAAGTGGCATGACGGGCAGAACTAATAGCAACAGATATGGTTGCTATACAACTCAACACACTTGATGTGCGTATATCTGCATCTCGCGAGAGCAACGCGTTGCAATGCTGCGCCGCCGCGTCCAAGCCTCTCTCCTCACTTCCCTCGGGCTCTCCGATTGTCGATTCTCTCTTACAAACCGCCCCCACCGCACTCAAAAACTGGTTTCGAGCGTGGATTTCGGCAATACCGGTGGCGAGATACCGCACGTTACCATCACAGGCCGTTTTCCAATTAACATATGCCGTACAAACTCTGGTTCGGAGCCAAAAAGAAGCGCAGAGGCATGCCGCCGGTTGTCCTATGCACCGGGAACCCCTAACATTGGCATCGCGGTCGCCCCCGCCGTGTCCGGGTACATTATCGGACACTCAGCACGGCGGATCAAGACCGTTGGGAGACGAAATGATAGTGGTAAATCGACTGATTGCCACGGGTGCCAACCCTTCAGACCTCGGCAAATTCTGGGGGGCTTTAGGAGAGATGAGCGAAGCCTGGTCCACTCCAAGATACCAAGTTCCGCAACCCTCTCTATTGTCTGATGGACCTTGGGACCTTCGTGTGGCTAGCTTTGACGGGGTCGCGGTTGAAAGAAGCCGAGCAAGGCAGCCCATTGTCGTGAACACGTTCGATACGCGACCAGATCAGGGGTTTCAGGACATGTATGCTTCGGACATGTCCATTTCGCCGTCAAATGGTTACCCGGCTCCTCTAGAGCAGCCAGGGCATAGCAGCGGTGCACCGCATCTCCCCATGACCACCGTCCCCACAACATCGCACATTGCGCTAGAAAATCCGGCATCATGGACAGGAGCGGAAACATGGAACCTCCACGCCGAGTTCTTGGGGACGTTTAGCGCTGGTGCGAGTATCGGAGACCTGGAACATCAAAACATTGTTCAACAGCGGTGGGATGAAACCCACGGGGACCCGAGCTATGGCTGGAGAGGAGTTGTATAAAGCTAGCCCACCCACATGCCAATAATTCGATACCCACGGGTTGTGTAGTGTTTTGGCGACCTATGCTAGGTAGCTTCTAGAATAGAAACTGTTTGTGATTCACCTCGTCTTCCAGCTTTAGTATTTTGGTAGGGGCCTTTGTGATGAGCTTGACCGGAGGCAATACATGAAAGAACATACATCTCATGATTTGTCCACGTCGTGTGCTTTCCACAGCATAACGTGGTGAGGCGTGTCGCCCAATACAGCTGGCTCGCCCACCTCGACAAAACCGAACGACCGGTACAAGCCCCTGCCTTCGGGGGTGGCAACAAGGAAGGCGTCATTCCCCGCTTTCTCTGCCAGTTCAAGCCCCTGCTTCAGGAGCATTCTACCGATCCCACGGCGCTGATGCCCTGGGTCTATGGCGAGGCACATCAGATCTAGCGCAGGAGGATTTGTCAACTTGGGTTCGAAAGAAGGTAGGTGGTGGGTTCGTTGTTCGTAGACTTACACCACATATTGCTATGTCTCTCTGACCCGAGTGCGGCCATCGCCATCTCATCCATTTTCTTGAATGTATTCCGCAACGCATCCTGGTCAAGGGATGGTGGGAAAGGGTCCTGCTGTTCGCGTTCGGCGGCGCCAATCGCCGAGGACGTTCCCTGTGAAGGCAATTCCCACTGAGCGAAGCCCACCACCTGCCCATCGCTATCACCACCTTCCGAACTATCCACAACTACAAACGTCGGTTTGCCTTCTCTCATCCTCCGCGTAGTTCTGACAGCTCGCCATTGCGCCTCATCAAGCCTAGGGTCACCGGTTTCGGACTTGGAGTGCAAATGGGTCGGGAACAACATCGTAGACAGAGAGTGTTGAAATGCGGCTTGGCCGATGCGACCAATGCTCAGGCTATCATCTTCTCCAGCTGGGCGAAGGAAAAGGGGCATTATGAGAGCTGATCTGGATCCGAGATGGCTAGGCAGAATACTAGGTACCTAGGTAGGTAGTCCAGGATTCGATGAGTTATGCCCGAGGATATGCTGACAGTGTTTTCACGAAATAGGTGCCTAGCTTGACCCCAGAGAGACGTCGGTTTATGAGTCTCGACATCGTCTTCAGAAACCATGTTTTAGATCCAGACACCGGTGAGTCACCCGCCATTAGGGAACGTGACAACACGGCGACGTACCGAGGTACGTAAGATTCAATAAACAGGGCCCGCTACCGCTCGAAATGGAAGGTGAAGACAGCCAGAAATGTTTATTGGCCGAATGATTCACCCGGTCCACCCATGATCCTGACGAGGACACCTGTCCACAGATCGCGACATAAACCCCCTGAGAAGACTGCATCATAGACTCCCTTGAGAGGGAAGGCGATATATTGAACATCCAGACTACCTATTCTCGGCATCGAAAACAGTAAGAGGTGGATTGGCCTGAGAGAGGGGATGAGCTGGCCAAGTTTGGAGGGTGCCAGAACCTACATTGCCTCGCCGCCGAGCCGGAGGATTTGACATGGAGACGAAAGAACAACCTTGGTTGGGGTGGTTTGAGGGAGAAACGGCGCCGCGGGCGCAGAAAGTCATACCAAAAGAAAATACGGAGGTCGGGGATTCACTTCAAATGGGGGAGGCTAGTACCATTGAAATATAGGTATTTACGTCGAGTTATTTTGGTCACTGGTGGCGAGCGACGCACAGAAATATACCGCAGATGTCTTTGCTCCTTTCCCAAAGCAGTCCAATCTATCCGGTTTTTCTGCTTTGGCGTTGGATCTGGTTCAGGTGCAAGGCACCCAGGGTTCTGGCCCCCTTTCCATCGTTCCGTTCTATCCCATAATTAGGAGCTTGGGACGATTCCAGTTCCTCTCACGTATACATATGCTATGCAACTAGGGCATCTCATCTGCTTGCTGCCTAATCATCTTTGTGTCTTTCTGTTTCTTTCCCCTTCGTTATTACGTGCCTGTCTGGCTACCCTATAGGGGATTGTCGCAAGGACGCGACGTGGTTTGGTGATGTGGCTTTCTAGCGGGGAGCCTCGGGTTTGTCTCTTTTCTCTTTTATTCTTTTTTTCGTCGATCTCTTTTTTATTTTATCTCTTTTCTTTTTTACCTCCTTTCTTTTTGACTCTTTTCCCTTTCCTTCTTCCTTTGTCCTTGTAAAAGTTATATAATAACCGGCGCAACAGGGGCCGGCCGCGAACCGTGGGACTGCAGGAGCCCACGGCAGTGGAGAAAGCCGCGAGCACGATCGCGCGCTGGACGGGGGGGGCCGCAGACACGGACAGTGTGGTAGAGGACGCCTGGAGAGCGAGGTGGCTGAAGGAACGAGACGACAGAGCAGTCATCAGACCGGCGGACGACCTTGACCATCAGCGGGAGACGCTGTTCCGGGACGAAACCCTAAGACGACACGACGGCCTGAGCAAGGCGAAGAGCTCTCTGCTGGTCCAGATCCGGACAGGGGCAGTAGGCCTACGGGACTTTCTGTTTACACGGGGAGTCCCAGAGGTCCTAACGCCCGCCTGCCAGTGCGGCGAGGGACGAGAGACTGCCGAACACCTGGTGGTGTGGTGTTTGGCTCCACCGCTGACTCGAAGATGGGAGAGAACTGATATTCGAACGCGACGGGACTTTTACTCTGTTCTACACGGTATTGATCCTACATCGGCACGGCTCGCGGGGAGGGTCCTGGAATGGCTAATGGACTCAGGGAGGCTGATGATGTTCAGTTTGGCCAGGAGGCTCGAGCTGGAAGCGGCGGCCTAGCACGCACCTCCCTCGGAGGCCAGGAGGCCTCCTCTCTTTGTATACGCAGGCTCACGCACATGTACTTTCCTTAACTGTCGGTATGGGTTTTTCATCCGGCCCGCGAGGGCGCGGTTTCCTGTACATTAAATAGCTGAGGGTCCGGCACGCCTTAGGGCATAGCGGAGTATGAATAATAATAATATATAATAACCGGCTACGGCCACCCACGCAAGGACAATCCTGGCAGCACAAAAGGCGTAATGCCGTCGGATCGTCCTTGCCCCGGAAATGAATTCGCTTGTGGCCCCGCTTCCGGTGGCAGCGGGCACATGGCCCTTTGGCGAGTCAGATGGGGTTGACAAGGTTGGAATCTTACCAGTGTAGTCCACACAAACGCTTCCCAAGATATCGCCTGGGGTAACAAGGAACTTCCTACCATTCATTTTCCCACAAATAGCACAGCCCTGGTCCCGGATGGAATTTGGGACGCGAAATCCTCCTTGCATTAGAGACCATGCTATGTTCAAGCCGAGAGTCTTGTTCCCGTCGCGAAGTGGCATACTAGCAATGACAAGGAATGTTGACTGAACGTGTGACCGTCCCGTAAATCTGTAGTACTTGGTGCGGTTGGTCTGTGTAATCTTCCCGGCACGTGTTGCCGTATGGTCGACTTGTAACTCGGGCTTTTGTGCGGTCGCCTTGTTTCATGCTTGATCCGATGTAGACCCTGACTGATGGTGTTTGGTAGGCTGCTGCGACCTCGATGGCGATATTGATGTAGCATCTGGTGTGACTCGGCTGGAAGTAAGGATAAGATATGGCAGAATTTGGTAACGATAGTGTCAAATCGGACGAGAAGAGATCGGAGACTCCTCTGTAACTGACGGTGTGGCGCGCGTATCGGGTGTAATAGGTGACCAGCCGTTGCGACACCGTTGTTGGGACAGATCAGGGCGAGGGTGTAGAATGCAAGTTGTTTGACCTGGAGGGAGTTGTCGACCTGTTGAGCACTTTGCCGTTTGACTCTTCTCATATCTCAGCTCATCTTCGATATATCGGCTCTGGGCCCTGTGTTTGGGGTGGAGCAAGGCAAGCGTTCAGAACCAAACAAAGAAGACACCCAAAAGCAATAGTATATTCCGCCATAATGTATCCGCGCTATGCTTGACGACAAATCCCCTGCATGCTCAGACTGCTTCCCCTGTCGATCACCCCCTCCCGCCATTGTAGTCGGCCCCGCCCGCCTTGCGTAACCTGACGATGATGTCGGCCTCATCCAAGTCCCTCTTGTCGCTGGCATTGACCTGCACGCTGTAGTGCGACAGCACCTTGCTAACGACGCCGGCCTCGATGCTGGTACGGGCCTTGCGCATGGCCCTCGTGTTCTCGCCGATCCAGACGATCAGGGCGAACTTGACGCGCTTGCTCTCGGCGTCGTTGGCGTACTCGACACGTACGTAGGCGTATTGCACCTGCTCCTCGTCTAGCTCGACTGCCAGCTCGGACAGGCCACCCGTGCCCGTCTTGCTCAGTACCAGCTTGTCGCCCTTGGAAGAGGCATCCGAGATGAGGAGCCAGTTGGTCTCGTCCTTGTCTTCGCGAACCGCCTTGTATGCGTCCAAGATGTCGGGGGAGTCCAGGCCGGACATTTTGCTCTGTTGGTATCGTCGTTCTCGTCTGGTCGGGGAGAAAGGGGGGGGTTCGAGTCGGGCGATGCGGGGGTGGGCAGGTCGTCGACGCGGTTGCAAACGCGGGGACAGATCTCGCTGGGCTCTCGCCGGTAAGGCCTGAATGACCAGGAGTTGAGATTGTGGGAAAGGGATAGAAAACGTCGCTTTAAGCTTCGAAGCGAAGACAATTGTTCAACGAAAGATGCGGTGAGCCCCTCTTCAGACTGTTTCAGGGTCTCACTCAGGCCGATCGGAGCTCTTGGCAGCCCCAGTCGCCTAACCCTTGGCAAAAGGCGCGGCAAGGAATAATAATGCACGTTACCTTAATTAGTTATGTTGGTTTGGGCTTTGCAAAAACCGTTGTGAAGGACGGCGACCAAAAAGAGAGAATACATTGGAGTTCTTTATAACCGGAATACGAGGTGACTCTATAACCACTAGAACTACGTTTACAACACACCCTGTAGCATTACCACATCCCAGTCACGGGCAAGTCCCTTGAGCTCAACCCAACCCCAAACTTGTACATGCCCTCCGTCACCATGACCCAGTCTTGCTCCACGACATCCCAGTAACTCAGATCTCTTCTGGTGAGACCAAAGTGCGCCGTCTGCACCTCACCAGGGGCCAGATAGACCTTGTCGAACCCTCTGAGCACCCGGACGGGAAACTCCACTCCCTCCTTGGCGGGATACTCCAAATACAGCTGCGGCACGACGGCACCTGCAACGGGGCCGTCGTTCTTGATGTCTACCGTGACGCTGACGTAGACGGCCCACAGGTCTGGGTTGCCACCCTCGTCACCACCCGCACCGCTCAGCGGTTGTTCCGTCTCATAGCCCACGGGATAGGGGTACTGCCCGACCTCGATGCCGTCCGTCGACGTCAGGTACGGGTAGATGTACTTCTTGAGTGCGCGAAAATTGGCGGGGAACTCGGCCTCGCTCTTGGGAGGGATGGCGGTTGAGAAGCTGGGCGGTTCGGCCGCAGGACTCGGGCGACGTGCAGGGAGTGCTGATTTGTCTTTTTCTTGCGTGACGCGGAGGTTGCTGAAGTTGAACGTAGTGTAGCTGAGGCCGAACCCGAACTCGAACCGAGGGGCGATGTCTTGTTTGTCAAAGTGGCGGTAATCGACGTATAGGCCCTCCGAGAAATCTTGCTGGGGGATGACACCATTCGGCAGATACAAGATCTTGCCACCAGGGCCATAGTCGTCCAGCGACTTGCCGATGGTAAATGGGATATGCCCGGACGGATTGGTATCGCCAAAGAGAATATCGGCGAGCGCATTGCCAGACTCTTGGCCTGGGAGGTTGGCAAAGAGAACAGCCTTGACGTTGGGTAGGTCGATCCATTTTTCCATCAATACCGGGCCCACCGCATGGATCACGACAATAACATCTCCAGAGCCAGAGCCGCACCTAGATGCCACGTTAACGATGAGATCATCGCCGCCCTTCTGCAAGTTGAGGTTTGGCCGGTCCCCGCTAACATCCTCCCACTTCACGAAACCTTCGCCGGCATCGGCGCTGACGAAGACAATGCACAGCTCTAGGTCGTCCATGATGGCTTTTTCGTTACCGGTGAGGGTGGGTTTATCGACCAGGTATTCATGGAGGTCAACCTTGGACGTGTCAAACTCCTTGCGCAGAGCTTCGATGGGTGAAACCAGGTAGGGGAACTCGACAGCCCCCGAACCCCAGCCGGAAGCGAGCGTCCCTTGGTTGCTGGAGTTCAACTCGTCAGCCAATGTTGAAGGCACGAGAGAAATAACCCGCCTGACGATGCAAAGCTGAGGAAAGTACATACCAAGCTCGGTCCTTACAATGGTTGGGTCCGTCCCCAGGGCCGGCATCGTCGCCGAACACGCCGACGCTGAACTTGCCCGTGTGTCTCTTCCCAGTAGCTCTCTCGATGACTCCACGCCTCGCTTTGAGCTTGGATGTGTCGAGACCACTCCGGCTGATTGGCAACAACCCGTCATTTTTGAGCAGCACTGTGCCCTCAGCAGCCACCTCACGGGCAATGACGGAGTGGTTCGCTTGGACATCGACAAAGTGGTTCACCACAACCTGCTCCTGCGGGTCAGAGCTTCCTGGTGCCAGAACGCCCATGCGATCGTCGGTCCACGAAGAGAAGTTGGGCGGTTGTCGCGGGAACTTGGTCTCGTCGTCCTGGCCGAGCTGATACCAAGCCGCCACGATCCGGGTGACCATGTCGTTCAGGCGGTCAACGGGCACACTGCCATTAAGGATAGCCCTGCTCAGTTCGGGGCCCCAAAAAGAGACGCCGTTTGCCCACTTGGCTCCATCTCCCGGCATAGTCATGTCCAGCCCCGCAAGGGCTGTTGCCACTCCGGATCGTTGAGCAAGCCAGTCACTCATGACAAAGCCCTGGAAACCCATCTCGTCCTTGAGAATTCCGTTCAGCAACTTGCTGTTGCCGCAAGCATACGAGTTGTTGACCATATTGTAGGAGCACATGACCGAAGCAACGCCCGCCTTGACGGCGTCGCCGAACGGCCACGCGTACAGTTCATGCAGCGTGCGGTCATCGATGTTGGAACTAATGGCATGCGGCAAGCCCCATTCCCACTGCTGGCGAAAATGCTCCTGCTCGTTGGCGATAAAGTGCTTGATGGTGGCCATGACACCCTCGCTCTGGATGCCTTTGACGGTCTCGGCGCCTGCGATGCCCTGCAGATACGGATCGGACCCGAATCCCTCCCAGTTGCGCCCGCCAGCAGGCATGCGACCGAGAGGGCCGACGCAGGGGCCCAGGAGCACGTTGATGCCCTTCTGGCGGGCTTCGATGGCGTGGGTCTTTCCGCGGGCATACATCAGCTGCCGGTTCCAAGTGGCGCCGACTGTGATGCCGGCGGGGAAAGCGGTGATGTTGTCGGCGAACCGGATACCCAACGGGCCATCCTGCAGCTGCAACTGGGGGAAACCGACGTGCACTGCCGGCCCGTTGGTGCCCACTGCCAACCCCATCTGCCATCCTGTGCCAGTTGTCACGTTGACCTTCTCCGCCAACGTCATCTTGTCTACCATTTTGGCCGCCTTGTCGTAGCTTGCGGCCCAGCTCTTCGCAATTCCGCCCCTAGGAGAGGGGTACCACGGAGGTGACTGGCCATAAGGCGGCTCGTCCTGATATTTCTTGTAAACAAACGCGCCACCCGCGCTGACGACAATCCAAAGGACGATAAATGTAGCCAGCAAGGCAATGCAACACCGGCTGCGCCGCCCCAGGAAGCGTACTATCCACCATTGCCGACCTTTCATCGGGGCGTGGAATGTTTTGGGGGGGTTGTGGGACACGGCCGCTTCGTGGTCGCGGTAATCGGTCGCTTCGAGGTCCGAGTCGGAATCATGGCCAGCATTATCGGACAGCCTTTTGCCCTGGCGGAGAAGCCCCTGCTTGCTCTGGTCGCCCACCATTGTATCCAAACACCTGACAGCCTCTTCTACTACCAACAAGTCTTGTTCGATGTCAACTTTCTTTTCTCGGGATGGTCTGCCTCGCCGGCGGCATCGATGATGATACGGTGAGGTAAGGGGTCGAAACCCGGGCGCACTCGATGGCGATGGCACTGAGGAAAGAGAATAGAGAATAGGCTCGATCGGTTGTTGGATGATTAGGCGGCAATGGCGGCTGGGCCGTTCCGGGACAGCCTCGAAACTCGGGAAATTCTCCACTGATCGACGATGAAAGCCAGTCGTGGCCGTCGAGTCGACCGTGGATCATCAGCTGTCGTGAGTTGAGGCAGCAGAGCACCTTGACGCCAACTCAGGCAGCTCCACGCTCAGCTCTTGGCTTGGCGTTCCTTGGCGCATGGGGTTGGAACCGATTCCGATTGAGCAATCTTTCCGCTTGATGGCCCCACGATTCTGACCGGTTTCCTTCCTCCATCCAAAACAGAACGTCCAGAGCCGCTGTCGCGAAGACGACTGGAGCTGAGATGAAAAAGCTGTTAACCCAGGTAGAAGGGTAACAGATTTTTTTCCAAGGCTCGCTGGAAGTGGGGTGCTTGCACATCATGGATCAGGAATACATCTGTAGGGAAACCCCCTAGCTCCCACACAAAAGCGAAGGGAACCCTCTGGCCAAAAAAAAAAAAAAAAAAAAAAAAGGAGGAAAGAAAAAGACCAAATTGTTCGTTGAACAACACTAAATCGTTCGTCTGCCTTTGGCTTTCTCTTCCATGGCCGCGCTGTCTCAGAAATTTATTTGGTTATTCATGATACTGTGTTAGTTACGTGCCGTGATGAATTGATCTGAACCCACACACAAATCCCCTCCATGCCGCCAATTGGATTGGCCCTCGCCTCTCTGCAGCGGGTTTGCCCCACCAGGGCCTTATCTTTGCGCGTCATGACTGCCCGAGGAGCCAAGCTCCAACATCACCAGATTCCTTATCTCCCCACCCTTGTCGAAACAGGCGAAGGCCGTGGTTCGTCAATACGATCAAGTAAGCGTCAGCGGAGCCATGACATACATGACCAGGTCAATCATACATCGGATTGATTGTCGAGCTCTCGTTCGTGTTTCGCCATTGCAAGCATGGGAATGCATGACAACATTGAACAGGCGACTCGAGCAACGCGCCTCATCCCCGGACCCCATGGGCCATCTGAGCAGAACGAACGAAAGGGGCTGGCGAGGAGGTTCAGCATCGCCCTCTAATTAATTCCGCGTGCCTCGAAGCCGCCTAAGTCGTCGATTTGCCTTATCTTCCCTTGATAGTGCCGGCAATCTGGGCGCTCAACTAGTTTCCGGGCAGCCCAGCAGCTGCAGGTCCCCAGGGTGGGATTGCATCCAAGCCACGACGTTGCGGCGTTGCCAAAGACCCATCCCACTGGTTTTTTTCCAATATCCCCGGGTTTTCGTCTCTCCCACGGTTGCCCCATTTGTGGAGAAGCAACGGCGATAAGGGAGGTTACCACGCTTCCCATGCCGATGTTGGGATGTGGGGGCTGGACATCCCCTGCCCGCCGCCGCCGTCTCGAGGTGGGTGGCCACCAGCTCGACAGAGCTTTGTCGAATAGTAGCGCAGTGCCCGAGGAGGTTGCTTCCCTGGTAACCGGGATTTTCCCATGATTAGAACCCCCGTGGCGATAATGCAAGATAACTAGCCGGTTGTTATGTAGTTCCGACTATCGGGGCCGATATTAAAGCTAGACGCTGCCGCCGGCAGTTGGGTATATCACCTTCATGTTTCCGCTCCTCTCGACCTCGAGACCTCCAGATTCCAGCCGGACATACTCCGATTTTATATTGCCAGCGCGCCACGCCTTCGTGGCATCTATCCACAATGGACCATGCTCCCTCCAACAAAGACCACATCGCCAACGCCGCTCTCGGCCAGGGGGTAGGCTACGGCATTGTGGTGGGCCTGGGCGGTGCTTTTGCTTTGGGTATGATGACATAAACTCCTGCAGACGAGGGTGGCTCTGTGAACACCTAGTGGATGCTTATACGAAGCCAGGCATGATGCTCGTGACCTTCATTCTACGCCGCTACAACCAGGAGCTTCAGACGTCAGAGATGTTCAACACTGCCGGGCGCACAGTTAAATCCGGTTTAGTCTCAGCAGCGGTCGTTTCCTCCTGGACCTGGGCGGCGACCCTTCTTCAAAGTACCGGTGTCTGCTACCGGTATGGTGTTTCCGGTCCCTTTTGGTATGCCTCCGGCGCCACCGTCCAAATTCTGCTCTTCGCTACTCTCGCTATCGAACTCAAGAGGCGGGCGCCCAATGCCCATACATACCTTGAGATTATCAAGGCACGATACGGCACATTTGCCCACCTCGTTTTCCTCATCTTTGGGCTGGCGACAAACATTCTGGTATCTCTTATGTTGATTGTCGGTGGTTCTGCCACAGTCAACGCCTTGACTGGCATGCACACTATTGCCGCGAGTAGGTCACGACTCCCCGCTTCCGAAAGTTCGAAACACATGGCTGATGATGTAGTTTACCTCTTACCCGTGGGCGTCGTGGTTTACACGATGGTCGGCGGCTTGAAAGCGACTATTCTGACAGACTGGGCCCACACATTCATTTTGCTCATCATTCTCATCATCTTCTCGCTTACCGCATATGCCTCACACGATGTACTGGGATCACCTGGCGTCGTTTACGACCTGTTGGTGAAGGCCGCTGCCCGGCACCCGGTCGAGGGAAACAAGGATGGCAGTTACCTGACAATGCAGTCGCGAGAGGGTGCCATTTTCTTCGTCATCAACATCGTCGGTGAGTCCTTCAACTAGATGTCCGTCGGGAATGCCGACTGGCAGGCTCCATGTAATTCCTAGCTAATTCATGATAAACAACAGGAAACTTCGGGACAGTCTTCCTAGATAATGTTATGTATTTTCCGTGAACTGGGTTGAAGTGTGGTGCAGCACACGGGGGTGGAGATCCTTCGTGTTCCTCACACAACACAAATGACCCTACTTACCTAGGCAATACTAACATCAATTCATCTGCAGGTTATTATAACAAAGCAATCGCCGCCTCCCCAGTCCACGCCCTGCCCGGCTACCTCATCGGGGGTCTCTGCTGGTTTGCTATCCCCTGGCTGACCGCCACGACCATGGGTCTGACGGCCCTGGCCATGGAGGATAAACCCGGCTTTCCAACCTACCCAGATCGTATGGCCGACGCCGATGTGACCGCCGGTCTCGTTCTTCCTTATGCCGCAGTCTCACTCCTCGGAAAAGGAGGAGCTGTTGGAACGCTCCTCATCGTCTTCATGGCCGTCACCAGCGCCACCTCGAGCCAGCTTATCGCCGTTAGCACTATCTGCACCTATGATCTCTATCGAACGTACTTCAACCCGACGGCTAGCGGCAAGAGGCTCATCTACACTAGCCACGCTGTGGTGGTTGGTTACGGTCTATTCATCGCTACCTTTTCCGTCGGTCTTTGGTATGCCGGCATTTCGATGGGCTATCTGTACTTGATGATGGGTGTCATCATCTCCGCTGCGGTGCTGCCTGCAACACTCACGTTGGTTTGGTAAGTGATGACGTCGGACGCTTTTGTCTTTTTTGAAAAGGCCTCCGGCGCTAACACTTAGGACAGGGCCGGTCAGAACAAGTGGGCAGCTTCCCTCTCGCCCATCGTCGGCCTCGCCTGTGCTCTTATTGCATGGCTCGTCACGGCCAAGAGGGAGTGTGGCAACCTGGGAGTGGCATGCACGGGCTCCAACTACCCCATGCTTGCAGGCAATGTTGCTGCCTTGCTCTCTCCTGTCGTTCTAGTTGTCATTTTTACCTTGATATTCGGCATCGACAAGTACGACTGGAAGTCGATGATGGAAATCCGGAGGGGAGATGACCACGAATTAACCGATCCTGTTGGCTTAAGTGTTGAAGAGGTTCCCGTCAACCACAACGAGAGCGGTGCTGAGTTCGACGAGGAGCAGAAAAAGCTGGAGCGCGCGAGTAAGATCAGCAAGACTGCAACAATCGTTATGGTGAGTTACCCGGAGAGAATTTCGCCATTTGCGCAGGGGTCCCAGCTAACAGGACACATTATAGACACTCGCATTTCTGGTCCTGTGGCCCATGCCCATGTACGGAACGGGCTACATTTTCAGCAAACCGTTTTTTACCGGATGGGTTACGGTGGGCATCATCTGGATCTTTTGCTCTTTCATCGGCGTCGGTCTCTTTCCTATTTTTGAGAGCCGTAAGACGCTTGCTAGAACGTTCAAGAGCATCTACCTCGACGTCACTGGAAAGTCGCACCCGAAGACGATCCACGCTCAGATGGCCCAAGAAGAGCAAACCCCAAGCGAGGCCACGCCATCAGAAAAGTCTGGTGTCAAACAGGTGGTTAAACCTGCATGATGCGGCAGTCGAGAACAAGTATCTATGTTCTTTTACACGTGCAGTTAATTACATGTAGTGTTGGACTACCATTCGTCTGAAACCGTACAACGTTGGAAGAGTCCCAGTCTGGAGAGAAATCGGCCATAATCCATTGGCTTGTCTTTAACTCTATTTACCTCAATTGATATCTGTTGCTTTGTTTTCTAGCTTCCTTCTTCTTCTTGATTTCTTGCTCTCATTCCAATTTCGCCATTTTACGACCAGACGCCCGACCAGGAGATATTTTGGCCACATGCGGTCAAAGTCCTCACGTAAAAAGGCCTTGCTCCCACGATACCTTGGTAATTGCCGACAAGATTGGTGATTTTCGGTCTCCATGTGGCTGGCTAAGTGAGCGCTGTTTTATCAAGCTGCACACGGCGATATGCATGAAACGGAAATGGAAGCTCGTTGTGACGAACCTACTTCAGGACCCTGTCCTGTTAGGGTTCATCTTCGGTCGAAGGTAATCTCTCAAGGGTGCTTAGGTTCGGTGCAGCCAAAAGGTGCACAACAAAGACTTGTTTCAACAGTAGGCTTCCGAGCTTGTAGCGAACTGTAGTTGTGATTGCTAACTGGAGAACTCCCAGAGCTCTCCAGTACGAGTGACTATATACTATCTAGTATCACCACTCTGTTGGTGATAATCGCCCATTATCACTGACAACCAGTGATAATCGCCCATTATCACTGACAACTAGTGATAATCCAGTTCTTATTGGTCCTTAAGCGATTGGCTGCTGGCCGCCCTGGCCGCCTCGGGGTCATTCCGTGACACTCGTCAAAGTATCTCGCCGCCAAACCCACCGCGGTTGCGGTGTTGGCACACCAGCTGCTCCATCTGACCATGCACGCCATTACCGACGTCTACGGGCGGATCACGTACCGCAGCTACCGGTCGTAAGGGAACGGCACCGGCAGCGGACCGGCATCCGGGTTCCGCCTGCTGCTGTCGTCATGTGACGAACCTACTTCGGGACCCTGTCCTGTTAGGGTTCAGCTTCGGTTGAAGGTAATCTCTCAAGGGTGCTTAGGTTCGGTGCAGCCAAAGGATGCACAACAAAGACTTGTCTCAACAGTAGGCTTTCGAGCTTGTAGCGAACTGTAGTTGTGATTGCTAACTGGAGAACTCCCAGAGCTCTCCAGACGAGTGACTATATACTACCCAGATGTCTAGGTACCTTCGTACCTGAATACCCTGATCGTGGGTGTCATGGGTGATCGTTCACGATCACCTTGATCGCTGCCGGTCAAGTCTTTTCCCTAGCGATCATCCGGACAGCCTTGCTGTCCGGGTTCTTCTCCCTCTGTGTGCGGGAAACGCCTTGTCCGGCTTGGCGCGCGCGCGGGCTTGGCACACCACCGCTAATTTTTGCAGGCGGGCGCCTGGGCAGTCGGAATGCGTAGACGGCGCTTCAACGCCCACAACAGGCCGTAATTGAAACTAATCGAATTGCTGTAGCGATTGATCGTGATCGTATTGTCGTTGTTTCTTGATTTTTGAATGGAAGATAGCGGTTCCGCGCCCGCGCCCCTGAAATCTATACTCAAACGGCCTGGCTAACCCCTTAGCGGTGCAAGGCGGGTATCCACGAGCCGGGACATATTCGCTCACAGCAGCGAGGGGTCTCTCTTCGGCTTACGACCCTAAGCGGCTTATTTGTTGAAGCCGTTCCTTCCTCTAAGCCGTAGAGTGACTGCTCTCGAAGGCAAGAGCGGTTAGGTACCAGCTCGAGAGAAGGAGCGGGCTGTGGATCGAACCGATTAGGTGCCCTAAGCCGGCAACGTACCGTCAACCTCCCGCTCACTCGCCTGGAGCTGCTCTTTTTGCTCGAGCCGGGATAAATTCGCTCAAAGCATAAGCCGTCAAGGTTTTTCAATATCAGCATGCGGCGGTAATGCCCTGAGATCTATCCCACAGCTTCGTCGTCCACTTCGTCGTACTATTCAGTTCAGTATGCCCACTACAAGGCGCTCGAAACGTGCCCGCGCCGATACGAATGGCGATGCCGTTGATCCGCTATCTTCTGGCGTTGGAGCGGGTAGCGAGTCGACTGCCGTACCGACACGCAAGGCGACAGGAATTACGCTCAGGAGCCCCAACTAACAAACGACTATATCCGACCCGATCGACTTGGCTGAATCGCAACCCACAGAGAGCCTCTCATATGCGCGACCGAAACGGATACGCGTGTTGACGAAGAAGGCATCGCCTATCAAGCCAGCCGCAAGGCGGCCCTCTACCGTAAGGAAGGCCGCAAAGAGACACCCCCCCACGAAGAAGGCCGCGCCCACGAAGAAGACCCCCCGAATTGTTGTTCGAAATACGACCGAGATACCGTCCGAGATGCCAGAGTCGGAATACAATGTCGAAGAAGAAGAAGAGCCGCCCGCGCGGGTGCAACAGAGGCAACCGAAGCTTATTATCCGGGGCTCAAGCGTAATCTCAGAGTCGCAGTCTGGGATTGACGGCGTTATTGTTGATCCTTTCAACGGCCACGACGATGTTGACGACGATATCGTCTTTACTGGCGCCCAGTCGAAACCGCATAACCCGCCTCGACCGACCACCAAAAACGACAGCCAGATTACCACCAGCCCGCCAGAGCGACCCTTCCCCCCCCCTCTACCGAAGTCGATCTTCGTCAAGATTCAACGCGATGTCAAATGGTTCCGTAGCCAGTATCTTTCGACGTTCAAAATCCTCCCGCCAGTGCCCTCGCGATATCTACGTCGACAAGCAATTAAGGTCGAAGTAACAGATGTGGCATCTCGAACGTGCGGCTGAGCCCAGTTATATAACTTTGGTGGAAGATATACGTCTCCTTGCGCGGAAGGCTGGATTGGAAGGCTCAGTCGCCCACACTGTTTGCGAAGTTCGTCTTAGTAAAGTAGCTGGTCCACGTAAACAGAGCGACATCGCGATGTTTAATATAGCACCTCGGTCGCCTTCGTCGGTTAGCCGCATTGACTTTGACTCGCTTATGAGCCAGATGATAGAGACTGGGGGCACCGAATTCGAGCTAACTTTGGAGTTCGAGTTTGAACTTGAACCGCCCATCAACAACGACGATCTAGTTGTCGCCGCTTCGCCCACGCCGATTCGAGGCTTCTCGACGCCAGTCCTAGCCCCCTCCCGAACTTCCGGGTCCCGACCCGGGCGCGCGGGCGCGCAGCTGCCCAGAGGCGTATCCGCAACGCCGATATCTAACAGAGGCACCCCGAAGGCGCCTTCGACCCGCAAGTCAACAAGCAATACGATGGCGGAGGAGATGTACCGACGTTACGAAGCCGACATCGCCAAGAGCCGCACTGATGGAGTCGTAACCACGCGCCTCGTATTCGACGAGCTCCATTTTCGATGGAAATGCGACCTCGGTTCGAAGTGCAAGAACTTTCGTAACGGCGCGCCAGCTACTTGGTGCTGGCGCGAACCGGGCGACCAGAAGCATCATCCGCTTACGAATCAAGACCTCCAAGTGTGGGCTACGGCGATACGAGATGGGAAGACCACGAAGGATAACCCGCCCGTCCAGTTCCATAGAAAATGGCGGGAAGCGGTGGAACAACAAGAACAACAACAAGCCGCTAAGCAAAGCGGTATGCAGCCGTGGCCCGTATCTGGGAGGATCCCGCGTGGCGCGCGCCATACGATGATGCCAACCTTCCACGTCAATATCAACAACAACAGTAACAACACTGGCCCTGGCGCCCCCCCCCCCCGGGGCGATATGGGGCACCGGTAACTCATCTTACCCGCCTCCATCGACGGGCACTATCGCCGACCCACTACTACCGCAGTGGCTGTACAATACCTCGGCGTCATCCTACCCGAGTCGTCGGGCCGTAACACTTGATATCCCGATACGATCTTCGTCGCCGGCGCCGGCGCCTCCAACAAGCAAGACGATGGCCGAACTGATCAACGAATTCGCCCGCCAATTCGCGCGTCAATATCTGATGGGCGCCTACAACGAACAAGCCCGTACGGCATTGAATGCTGTAAAGCACCGCTTGATTGAAGAAGGCCACAGTCTGGTGGCGTTGAAGGCGCTGCCAGAGACGTTTTTCCAGGAGTGTGGTCTACCGGGCTTCTTGGTGGCGCCGTTAAGAGGGCTAGTCAAGACCTTCTTAAAGGATGAGGTCGAATTAGCTACTCTTGACGAGGGCGAATATCAACAAGATCAGCCAATTCAGCCGTCCTCGACATTACTATCTCCAAACGATCCGTATGGCGCGGACTCGCTAATTAGTATATGCCCCCCCCATCTATTTTAATCCCGTATTGCTAACTAGTTGGCTAAACAGATACCTCCTCGCATCCCGCCCCCCAATTGCCGTCCGACTTTCTGCAATCTACCAACAACGAAGGCGACGATGACGATAACGACGAAGTGTCAACGGCATCCAACGCATCCGAGCTATAAATAGATACAGGCGCACTAGGAGGAAAGCCACAAGATCAAGAGGGGGACTGCGATTCAACACGTGGTTAGGACGACAATGTCTACGACTAGATACAACTTACGCAACTGCGCCAGTTTCGTTGAACTCTCGCAGCTGTTCAGCATATAGTTCAGCGTAATTGACAAGACCATCACCACTCTGACTGCTCTCTCTGAACGCCAACGAAGCCATTCAGTAGTGACCGTGTAGCCCGTCTTCCCTGCTCCCGACAGTATTAACCGCTTGGTAGAGGAATTCCTTGAACTGCGCCTCTGTTGAATCGTCGCCGCCGTGGGATCTATATTCGCGTCGGATATACGCCTTGACGTCGTGGAAGAACGCTTCGATTGGATTGAAGTCCGGCGAATATGGCGGGAGATACCAGATCAACACGCCGTACTCCTTTGCCAATGCGTTGACACGCGCGTCGTGATGCCACGATGCGTTATCCATTACCAAGATACTATTTGGGCCGGGGAAGGCGTTCATCTTCGGTAACACGCCCTGTTGAAGCCATTCAACAAAGCCGTCTTGATTAGTATGCCCCTTGAAGATCAAGACATCGAGTATCCCATCCACATAGATGGCTGGAAGGATGTGGAAGCGCTTGCCACGTTCCATCAAGGCGTTTACATACGGCGCAACGCCTTTCCGCGCCCACCCGGTGCGACGCATCCCATCACGCCTATCCGTTCCAGATTCGTCGCAAAATACGAACATCTCGGCGGTAAATTGCACTACTTTACGCATCCAGTCGAGGCGGAGTGGTTCGCTACGTTGCGATGGGCGGCGTGTAAGCTTCTTGTTGGACCAGCCGGCTTGTTTCAATCTCTTCCGAATCGTCGTCTGGCTAACGAATACGCGATACTCTTCAACTAAGAAGACTTGCATCTCGTCGACATATAAATCCGGCTTCGTTTCGAGGTGTTCTATCAACTTCTGTGGGCGCAGATACGTTAGTTTTTTTTTTTTTTTTTTTTTTTTTGAGAGGGCATTTACTAATGCGTATTCAGGGGTGTACCTCGAGCACCCACGGCGCCAGCGTAACGGCATTGAAGCGACTGTTTGTTGGGAAAAACGCCTCCCCGGATATATCGTGACGCCGCTTCAAACGACGACAATGGTGTACTGAGCATCCAACCGCACTGGCGATATCAACAAGAGGCTCGCCGGCGTCGAGCATCAATAGTATGATGGCGCGTTGGTCGGCGTTGAGGTAACGGACCATCCTAACGGTAGCCACGCCCGCGCAGGCGGTGGAACGCCAGTCAAAATTGAGATACGAAGAAACAACGACAATACGATCACGATCAATCGCTACAGCATTTCGAATAGTTTCAATTACGGCCTGTTGTGGGCGTTGAAGCGCCGTCTACGCATTCCGACTGCCCAGGCGCCCGCCTGCAAAAATTAGCGGTGGTGTGCCAAGCCCGCGCGCGCGCCAAGCCGGACAAGGCGTTTCCCGCACACAGAGGGAGAAGAACCCGGACAGCAAGGCTGTCCGGATGATCGCTGGGAAAAGACTTGACCGGCAGCGATCAAGGTGATCGTGAACGATCACCCATGACACCCACGATCAGGGTATTCAGGTACGAAGGTACCTAGACATCTGGGTAGTATATAGTCACTCGTCTGGAGAGCTCTGGGAGTTCTCCAGTTAGCAATCACAACTACAGTTCGCTACAAGCTCGAAAGCCTACTGTTGAGACAAGTCTTTGTTGTGCACCCTTTGGCTGCACCGAACCTAAGCACCCTTGAAAGATTACCTTCGACAGAAGCCGAACCCTAACAGGACAGGGTCCAAAGGTAGGTTCGTCACAGCTACCCCTATCCGCGGTTCATAGAGGGGGCAATCAACCATACATTGATCCCGTGTCCACATGTGTGGGCGCAGTCGGGACCGTGACGCCCAGGCACCCCGAATGATTAGTATGCAGACGGTTATTCGCCGCTTGGGAGAATCTCAGCTGACGATTTTGATATTATTTTCACATTATAGGGGTGATAGGTGCGAGCTAAAGTCTGCTGGCATGGACATGGTACTTCGAGTTACTAGGGCCATCATTTTTGATAAAGCGTGGGACGGGCGACGATACGAGTTGGGGTTGAGGGACGCCGAAACCTCAGGCCGTGGACGCCACGAACCCTATCGGTCCAAGTTTCAAGTTCCGTGCAGATGATCATGGTCACTATTACAGATAAACTATGCGCTTCCAATTCCTGCGTCCGGGCTGTTTTTTTTGCATTCTCCATTCTCTCACTGCCAAACTCATGTTTCTCATACCTAGGTGGTATCTTCCAAACCAACGCGTTTGTTGCAAAATTATTGTTCTTTAACGCTCCAAGCAAGATGCTCTGTGGTGTTTCGAGACGCTCGCCGGATTTACCACCACGGCTATATAGGTAATATTGGGGAAAAGGACGCGCTCTTCCGAACGAGAGAGCATGGGGCTTCTTGTTGAGGTGTGAGACGGAGGAAAGCTCTGGATGGGCAAATACCACGGGAGGGATTCCGCCACGACTCTCACACCACCGCCACTGCTCTCGCCGCAAGCTTGTCAGTGCCGAAGACCCGAGGGGAAGGTTGGTAAGTTCTACTAGAATTCCTCAAGAGATCGCCGAAGTCCTGATCAGAGGATGGGACCACCTTCGACGCCAGATGTCGCGTAACGATAATCTATTTAAGCTAGAGCTTGTCGGAAATTGGGAACGGCAGACGAAAGTATTGTCCCTTGCGTGGGGTCCGACCTGCCAGTACGGTTTCCGGCTCGTGGTCCCTAGCCCTCCGCCACCTAACAGGCTGAACGAGTGGTGATGATTTGATTTACTCTTTAGCTTCGCACAAACCCGGTAGAAGCCTGACGAGGAAAAAAAGCAGAGGGAGAAAGAGAGAACGGCCGGGGGGAGCACCAATGGAGAGGGATCGAACAGGGGATCATATCATACGGACCGCGACATAGGCGGCGTTGACAAGGCACTTCAAGACCTGCTTGCTCACCCGATCAAAGCGGATTTGTAGATTGCGTGGTTTGGGTCTGGTGATCCCCTGTCTTATGTTTAAGCGGAGCGTTATCGTCCCGCTCACAACCCAAGTAAGATCATTATAGTAAGGGAGGGACGAGGTTGATATAATATCCGGGTCATCCAATGCTATGAATAGACAACCCATGGAAATCTCCAGTTTCGCTCATCGCTTCCCCTGGCATGGACAGGGCGCAATGGAACACCCAAAACTTGAATTGCATCGCTACCTGCACCATCCATCTTCTTAGCGTCTGTTCAAATTCGAGCCTGTGGAATAACGATCCAAAGGATCTTTGTATTCCGACCTGAGCTAAGGACATAATTCATCAAAATGGTAGATACCTACGCTAGGTAGATACCTAGTCTCACTACCAAACCCGCATCCATAATCGAAGGGTACACCGTACCTACCTAAGGTATGTGTACATGTACCTGCATTCGGAGTCCCCGGCAGTCGTGCCGTTTTGCGCCACTGATGAACAATCTTGGCACATCGCTCTCCTGCCGGCCCTGAGCTCAGACGGAACTCTATACCTATGGCCGACCATTGAACAGCAAAGAAACAAGGTGACGGGACTTGGGCGACCTCAGCAGCGGCGATCTCATCCACTTGACAAGAAACGGGGGGTTAGGAAGTCTCCCGTCTCGTGCTACCTTTTGTGCATGCGGCATTCCTTGAAAATAACTCCGACTTGGCAGTCAGCAGAACCCGGATTGGTCTGTCGGCTGCTGCCGCGCCTCGTGTATGTGATGCTGGGCGGAAGCTTGAGTGCGGGGGAGCGGGGGTCACAACAGTCAAATCTGGCCGGTTCCCCAAAATCACCCACTCCGCTGTTCTTTTTTCAGGTCAACGACTGGTCAGCAGCATCAGGACGGCAGTATCTTGGCCCGTGGTGAGGGGAACCAACCATCGTCGCCAGCGCCACCACCTTCCGCAGCAGCGCATCGATGTTCGCCCAGAGCAGCATTCACCATGGTGATCGGCGGCCCAGTCCAGGACTGGTGTGGTGGAAGCCTGCCCTTTTACAGGCTAGAGGTCCATGGCGAGGTGCGGCAAAGCGATTCGGTCTTTGTCGGAGGTGCCATCGTGAATTGCCCAACCCACATAGCCTCGGTAAGCATTTCTCGATGAGGCAGGTTGCGATGGCGGCGCCGCCCGATGTCCCTTGGACCCATGGCTTGACTTTTCCAACTCGGTGTCCTTTTTCAGGCTTTGGGAGGTCTTAGCCGTCGATGCAGTTGACTCTGGGACTCTATAAAAGCCCTTGTGAGGCCCGGTGTTGGGGATGTAAACTACCTAGTAGTATTATACTGAGCTGTAACTGTCCTGTCATTATTTCGGCGTCTCCCTGGGCCCCACGTCGCTGCAATGAAGTTTCTCGCAGGCGTCCTCTGCCTCGCCTCGGCCGCTCTGGCCCTCCCCGCTCCGAGTGACGGCGATGCCTCTCTTGTCCAGCGGCAGACAGCGAGCCAAATTACGGATCAATATCTCTACAGCATCACTCTTCCCACCTTCACAGCCCGCCGCAATGCCCGCGATCCTGCAAATCTGATCTGGGACTCCGACGGCTGCAGCTCGTCTCCGGACAACCCGTTTGGGTTCCCATTTGTTCCGGCCTGCCACCGGCACGACTTTGGGTATCGCAACTACAACGCCCAAAACAGATTCACGGATGCGGGTAAATTGAATATTGACACACTTCAAACGGAGTTAGTATATACCTTCCATTCCTAGATGTAGATACACTTTCGACGAGAACAGCACTAACCCGTGATACAGTCTCTATTACCAATGCCGTAACAGCCAGCGTGCGGGGCGTTTGTGAGGCACTGGCGGATGTCTACTATGCCGCTGTTAGGGCATTTGGTGGCAGCACTCAAGGAAAGCGCGCCGAGGATCTGGTTAAGGAGTATCAGGAGAAGGTGGCTATCTACGACAAACTTGTTGCGGAGGCCCAGGCCAACGGCGAGCTTTGGCGGGTGGATTGATGGATGGGGGAAACCAATCAGTTCAATCAGTTCATAGTTGTAACCACATCTTACAGTCTAGAACTGCGACACATTGCTTCAGCCTCTGGAGTAAAAATATTATGCTGTTGCTAAGAGCCTCCAACTGTACTGATGGGCCCGTGTATGTCGGCCCAAGCGCCATCTTTCTGTTATCTTCGGTTCAAAGTTTTAGTTTTAAAAAAATTGGACTTCACCCATGTATAGCACCACCTTGCCACCGTACTTCTCCTTGGTCCCGATCGTGACGAGGTTGAAGATGCCATTGACAGAGTCTTGCTCCGTCGTGAGAGCCGCAGAGATACCCCAGAGGCTGGCGGCTGCGTTACCCATGTCGGTCTGCACCCAGCCAGGATCAATGACAAAGGTATTCAACCACTCGTCCTCGGCATTGAGCCTCACGCCGTACCAAGTGACGGCGGCCTTCGAGGGCCCATAGGCCGCATTTGGGACAGACGGTTGTCGTCTGCACAGCCATCAGTTAGCATCTGTCATGTTGTTCGGCAACACTTTAAGGGAACCACTCACCCGAGAGCGCCGGCACCGGAACCCAGAATCGCGAAGACGGGTTTGCCGGAAGATTTCTCGAGTAGATCTCTGGTAGCTTGGTAAAGCTCGACAGGACCAATGACGTTCACATGATAATGCTCTAGGAGGTCGCTGCGCTGGGCATCCTTCACAAGGGGATAAAGCTTGGCAATGCCGGCGTTGGCGACGACGACATCAAGGTGCGTAACCCCCTGTCCCCGGGCCTGTTCTAGGGCATCAAAGGCAGCCCCCTCAACGCCCGCGTCATACTTGACCACAATCAACTTGCTGTCATCGCCCTTAGGAAGGTCGGCGAGTGCTTGAGAGGTGGGGTGGCTTGGGTCCCTGTTCGCGGCGATCACGATTTGTGAAGGGTTAGCGGAGGTCCTGAGACCGGCGGTGCTTGTGATTCTACGGTGACTGGAAATGATAAGCCTACGTGGTTTGGCACCGCGAGATACTTCTTGATTAGTCCAAGTCCGAGGCCACGGTTACGCCGGTCACGAGAAATTCTCACCGTCATTCTCGTCGAGAATGATGGTCGGAGCCATGGCACATGTGGCAAACAAGAACGAGAAAGTATTAGGATGTAAATCCTTGGTTGGGTAGAATTGTGGTGGTGGCTAGTAGTAGTAGTAGTAGTAGTAGTTTATTAACGCCCGGCGGGTCAACCGAAAGGGCAACTAGTATTACAATCTGACGATACATTTCCCAAGATATGTCTTAATCTCTTTGAAGCCCGTAAAGTTCATTCTAGTTCATATTCCGACAGTTACCATTTCACTGCGAATTCTCGTGGGTTTAGTAGGGCTGTTAGTAGGCTGGCTTGAAGGCGATTCTCCAAGTGTTCAACGTCCTATCTTCAGCAGCTGAAGCGGTGCCTGCTATTTGTGTCACGAGGTGAGGGGGTCGGTGCTGTCGGGTGTGGTGGGTTAGGTGATTTAGTCGGCCTGTGGTTCGTTCGTGTCGAGTCGGCCCGTCGCCATTGCGAACCGTATGGTTGCGCGAACGGCAGCCATGTCAGGAGTCCAGTCGTTCTTGTCCGACGGCGATTTCCCTCCTAGATAGAAGGAAATATTGCTTCTCTGAGTGTCTGTACATTCGAGCATCTTTCTTCGGTACGCTGTCCATTTTGTGCATCGGAATAGGAAGTGGCCCACTGTCTCTTTTGCTTGTCCACATGCGCACTGGTCTGACGGTGCTACTCCGATTCGGTGGAGGTAACCGTTGAGCCTTGCCATGCCTGTTCTGAGCTGAGCAAGTTTGGCAGCCTCCTTATGAGATAGATGATCGTACAGCAGTTGGGTGTGTTTCCCTGGTAGTGCTGCGTCGACTCGCTTGGAATGAGCTCCGACTTTGTCTGGCAGGTGATTGCTGCTGTCTCTCTTGGACCGTGCTACGTTGAGGGTTGTCGACCGCATCCTGGGCATTTGTACTTCCGGAGCGGCGCCCTGTCGAGTGGCATGTTTTGCGTTCCCCTTGGCGATTTCCCAAAGCTTGTTTTCTTCTCTTGCAGGGAACCATCGTATTGATACTGTGTTTCCGTTCCTGCGTAGTTCTCTGATTGATTGGTATATCTGGCAGATGTGCCGTTGCCCGGACTGTCGTCGAGCGTGTCGGATCGCGAGAACAGCCGCTTTGTTGCGTGTTGAGAGCTCGATGCGGCTAGATCTAAACGTTGGCAGGCTAGGGTGTCACGAATATGCCAACAAGAGGCCGGGGGGGGCGCGGGACGCCCCGAGCCAATCATTAGCAACCAATCAGGAGGCCAAGGAGTAGTCAAGGTGATCAGTGAGCTCAGTTGCCAAGGACAGACTGAGCACACTGAGCACCAGGACAGGACCACCAATAGGGAGCCGGGATGGCTCAACATTGATCAGTGAGCTCAGTTGCCAAGGGCATACTGAGCACACTGAGCACTCAGGAATCAGCTAGTATATAGTCACTCGTTCTGGAGAGCTCTGGGAGTTCTCCAGTTAGCAATCACAACTACAGTTCGCTACAAGCTCGGAAGCCTACTGTTGAGACAAGTCTTTGTTGTGCACCTTTTGGCTGCACCGAACCTAAGCACCCTTGAGAGATTACCTTCAACCGAAGCTGAACCCTAACAGGACAGGGTCCTGAAGTAGGTTCGTCACACGTTGCTAACTCCCTTTAACTCTGTTACAGTTCAGGATTGAAGGTACGGACATGGCTGCCGAAACACCCACCCCCGCCCAGATGCAGAGCGCCATCGAAGAGATTGCAGCTCGAGTCGCCACGACCGAGACCAATCTCGCCGCGACCGAGACCAATCTCGCCGCGACCGAGACCAAGCTCGCCGCGACCGAGACCAAGCTCGCCGCGACTGAAACCAAGCTCGCCGCAGCCGAAGGCCAGCTCGCGACGGCCAGAGCCGAACTCACCCAGGCCAAGGCCGGAGAGGGAGACCCGGCCAAAAACAAGGTCAAACTCGAACAACCCGAGAAGTATGGAGGAGACAGAGAGGCGCTGCCTGGATGGATCACAGCGATGCGCAACTACATTGACCACAACTCCCATCAGTTCATCACCGAGGCATCTAAGACCAGATATGCCGCCACCCGACTCAAGGACACGGCGCTCAGATGGTTCTCAGGAACGCTGGAGAACTACCTCGGGGGAGGGAACCACAAAGCATTCACCCAGAAGGTCTTCGAAAACTATTCCGAGTTCGAGCACGAGATCCAGAAGGTGTTCGGTGACAAGAACGAGAAGCTACACGCGCAGGAGCGGCTCAGCAAGTTACGGCAAACCAAGTCCGCAATGGCATACGCCGCCGTATTTCGACAGGACTGCATGAAGGCAGAAATCAACGACGAAGGACTCAAGAAGATGTTCTACGACGGTCTGAAGGAGGAGGTCAAGGACGAGTTGTACCAGAAGGACGAGGTCGACACGTTGGACGAATACATCGCCCTGGCCATCCGAATCGATGAACGCCAGTATGCCCGCAAGCAACAAAAGAAGGGCGCGAAGACGTACCACGCGGACAGCCACAAGGCCAACAAGAAGCGCCCGTACAAGAGCACCGCTTCTGGCCACCCACGCAGGACCCATGGACGTCGACGCCATCCAGAAAGCGGGGAAGAAGAACAATGCTCGGGACAAGTCAGGCATCACGTGTTACAACTGCGGAAAGAAGGGTCACTGCAAACGTGACTGTCAGAGCAAGAAGGAGTGGAAGCCAGTCCCGGGAAAGGAAGCCGCCACCATTGACGAAATCAAGAAAGGGGTCCGGTTCCAAGAAGTCGCGGCTGCCAGCTATACGCAGGAGGATCTCGAAGTCGACATCGATCAAGCCCTTGAACGGGAGGACGAGTTAACGGATTCAGATGAGGCCGAACCATCGGACTCAGACTCCGATGACCTCATCCCTGAAGACGACGTCCGCCGGATTCTCGAGATGGACAACGAGTACGCACTCGTCATCTCGGACGACGAAGGAGAGGTCGCGCCACCAGGTTATGTACTGCGAATGGCACAGCACTGGGGCCTCACGCTAGTACAACAAACGGACGGACACTGGCGCACACGAAACAACGCCGACGAAAGCGAAGGACCCAACTTGGTGTTCCTCCAGAACCGAGTTCGGGAACTCCGAGAACGGATCACCAGGTTGGAGGACGAAAAACAGGTACTCGAGAGGACCCTCGAGGAGAGAAACAAACTGTACGGCAAACTGCGTGCCGAATTCGACCTGATAGGACAGGGAGTGCGGGAACTCAACAACACAAACCGGACTCTCGGACAACACATCGACACGATTGGGGAAGTGGCCCAGAACATGCTCAAAGACGCGGGACAGCCATCACTCGACCACACCTCATGGGACGGACCATCGTTAGACATCAGCGAGATCCACATGGACAAGGTCTGCTTCCCACACTACGCCTATCGGGAGGCACAAGAGCAACGGGAGTCCCAAGGGCTTGATAGCCAAGACTGGGACGACTACTGGTCCCGGCACCAGTACCTCAGCAGAGGAAAGCCAACCTCAGACCTAGAAACAGCAGGGCTGAGAGGGGTGAATGGGAGGTTCCAACTTATGGAAGGAGACCACCCACGGATGAACCCCAGGAGGAGGGACCATGTCCATCTACCACGGTTCCAGTGCGTAGCGCACGAATGCCGATACCATTTCCAGACCAAATTCCAGTCGAACCACTGGCCCGTCAGACCGCAAAACGAGCGCGGAAACCCGGTACCCACGACTTGGGTCTACGATCATGGGGACGCACCCGCGGCTCTGCTCTGGAAAGTGGATATGATTCCGGACGGCAGGCTCAGGTTCAGTCCTAAGAACGCCTGGCCGGAAGGATGCAACAACCCCCGCTGGACGAATCACTGCGGACAGGCGGACTGCCTAGTACACGCAGACGCCAAATTGGAAGAACACGCGCGGTCACAGGCGCAGCGCAACCGACCGCGGCCCACACGAGCGCAGCGGCGCGAGAACAGACAGCCAGTGGAGCCACAAATGATGCAATGGCTCCAGGAGCACAAAACGATTGATGCCGCAAGCCAAGGTGCGGATAGGGACGCCTTGATGTACCACGAGAGCTTGGGAAACGGCTCAGGGCCCTCGGAGGGGCCCGTAAATCTCCAACTCCGGAACAGCGAAGACTGGCTGCGCAGTACAGGAAGAACTGGCGCAAACGGAAGCCATACGACGACCGCCCAGCAGACGAATACGAAGTAGCTGCTGTACGAAACAACGAGCCAGACGACAGGCTTTGGATCCCAGCGCGATGGAAGAAGTACGAGGCCCTCGCGTTGGTAGACCCAGGGGCGCAGATGGATCTCATCTCGCCCTCATTTGTGAACCAACTAAGGATCCCTTGGAGGATCAAGAAACAATCACTCATCGTCAGAGGACCATTCGACACACAATGGGTACGACGGGAGACAGAACCACTCGACATCGAGGTGGCAGGGAAGACCACCCAAGTGGTATTCGACATAGTGGACATGGGGCCCACGAAGGACATGATTTTGGGGCGCCCATGGCACAGGATTTACGACCCAGACATCAGTTGGAAGGGAGATGGCCATCTGCGACCGCGGGAACAGCGGGAGCATCCGACCAGCCTGATGGGAGAACGCGCAGAACAGGAGCCACGGCAGAGCAGCGGGTCAGAACGAACCCCCTCTACGGGCCCACCGCAGGAAGCAGCAAGTGCAGAAGAACGCACTCTGGAGTCCGGAAGAAGCGGCACACGACAACAGAAGCAGACACGGGAGGCACGAACCATCGCCGTCGTCTCAGTCGACGAGCACGGGAAGCTCAAACACGAAACATGGGTCAACCGAAAAGAAGCAGCAAGCATTGAGCTGCCAGCGCAAGAAATCAAGATACTCGAGGCATCATTCATCGAGTCAGGGAATAAGTTTGCGTACTACGGAGGTACGCCAAAGAGCGCAACAACGGGGCGAGTACCCGATGAGTACAAGGGACACCCGGCGTTCACAGCGAAGCATCTTACAGGGCTGCCAGATCACGGACCTTGGGATCACGAGATCAAGCTCAACGAAGGGGCCCAGTTGAAGTTCTTCAAGGTGTACCACACCAACGAGAAGCAAGATGCAGAGTTGAGGAGTTATCTCGAAAAGAACCTCGAGATAGGACACATCAGACCATCGACATCTCCAGCAGGCTACCCAGTCCTCTTCGTTCCAAAAAAGGATGGGAAGCTCAGGGTGTGTGTGGACTACCGACAGTTGAACAACGAGACGGTGAAGAACCGCTACCCGCTGCCACTGATTTCAAGGCTTCGAGACCAGCTGTCAGGGGCACAACACTTCACACGACTCGATCTTCCAACTGCCTACGCCCACATTCGCATCAAGGAGGGAGACGAATGGAAGACGGCTTTCCGAACACCCTACGGGCACTACGAGTACCTCGTCATGCCCTTCGGATTGACCAACGCACCAGCGACATTTCAAGCCGCTATCGACCACGCAACTCGACATTGCCTCGATAAATTTGCAGTCTGTTATTTGGATGAAATTGTCATCTACTCCAAGACACTCGAAGAACACAAGGAACACGTGCGGCAGGTGCTGGACGCACTGCACGAGCACAAGTTGTCAGTCAACAAGTACAAGAGCGAGTTCCATGTCAAGAGGACAGTGTTTCTGGGTTACGAGATCTCCCCAGGATGGGTCAAAATCGAACCCGAGAAACCCAACACCAACAAACGCCACCGAGGTCAGAGGATTCATCGGATTTGCCAACTTTGTCAGAATGTTCATCAAAAGTTTTGGCGACATCGCGAGACCTCTACACGAACTCACGAAGAAGGATGCCACATTCCAATGGAAGCAGGAGCACGAGCAGGCTTTTCAACAGATCCGCGATGCGATTATCGCCGATCCAGTACTCATGCTGCCTGATCCGAGCAAGCCTTTCGAAGTTGAAGCTGACGCTTCGGACTTCGCAATCGGAGGACAACTTGGTCAGAGGGACAAGGACGGCAAGCTGTACCCAGTTGCGTTCTTCTCCAAGAAACTCGAGGGGCCAAGACTCAACTACCCGATCCACGACAAGGAGCTTCTCGCAATCATCGAAGCATTTCAGGAATGGAGACCATACCTCAGCGGCACAACACACGAAGTCCAGGTGTACACGGACCACAAAAACCTACGGCACTTCACCACCACGAAGGTGTTGAATGGACGACAAACTCGATGGGCAGAATTCCTGTCCGAATTCAACTTCACGATCCACTACAAGAAAGGCTCAGAGAACGCACGAGCGGACGCCTTAAGTAGGAGAGCGGATCACCACGACGACACATCTGAAGTCTCACCACCATTGCTACATCAACAGACAGACGGATCGCTACGGCACGCTTCCCAACCGACTGAGGACTGCGAGATCGCAGCACTTCAGCAACAGCCGGAAGATCCCGAAGCCAGGCCTCTGCAACAGTTTGTAGAATGCTGTGCGGTCTTCAGGGAACAACGATTGGAACGAGATTTCCAAGGAATCATCGCGGACGACGAGCGCGATGCATGGCAGGAAGAGCCAGAATCCAAGATCGCAGGACTGCGACTTGAAGGAACGAGACTCTGGTACCACGACAAGGCCTACGTCAGGCCCAGCGACCAAAAGGAGCTCATTCGAAGAATTCACGAGTCGAAACTCGGAGGACACATGGGAATCAGCAAAAAAATTGCGAAAGTCAAGCAGAACTACGACTTCCCAGGAATCAAGCAAGCAACGGAAGAAGTCCTGGCAGGGTGCGATCTCTGCAGACGAAGCAAACCAGGACGACACAAGCCATATGGGCTGTTGCAACCACTGCCGGTTGCAGAACGACCATGGAGTTCGGTGACGATGGATTTCATCACCAAACTGCCAACATCCAAAGACCCAGTAACGGGAGTGAAATACGACAGCATCCTCACAATGGTGGATCGACTTACCAAGTGGAGCTACTTCCTCCCCTACAAAGAGTCATGGTCAGCGGAACAACTCGCAGACGTGATCTATCGCAACGTCACCTCGGTCCATGGATGGCCAGAGGAGTGGATCACGGACAGAGACACGAAGTTTGCATCAAAGTTTTGGCAAGCTCTGATGACGAAGCTGGGTACGAAGAGTAAGCTTTCGACCGCTTACCACCCACAGACGGACGGACAGACGGAGCGACTCAACCAGGTCGTCGAGCAATACCTCAGGTTGTATGTCAATTTCCAACAAGACGACTGGGTCGAGCTATTGCCTACAGCGCAACTCGCCTACAACACCACCGTCACGGAGACCACGAAGGTCACGCCATTCTTCGCAAATTACGGTTACGAAGCAGATTTGCGACAGGGGCCCGATGTTTCGGTGCCCAGGGCGGCGGTCAAAGCCGACAAGATGAACTCGTTGCACACGATGCTCAAGGAAGAACTCGAGCTCGTAAGAACACGGATGAAGAAGTTCTACGACAGAAACAGGCTCGAGGGACCTCGCCTAGAAGAGGGGGGCAAAGTTTACCTCATTTCTCGAAATCTTCGCACAAAGCGACCAAGCAGGAAGCTCGATTTTCGCAAAATCGGACCGTTCAAGATCGACAAAAAGATTTCGGAAAACAATTACGCACTCGCGCTACCCTCAACGATGCGACTACGAACCAATGTTCTCCACGTTTCACTTCTGGAGCCAGCACCAAAAAACGCACGACTCGACAAGGGCGTCGAGGCAGAAGACGAAGAACTCTGGGACGTCGAAGAAATTCTGGATTCACGCATCACGAAAGGACGAGTCGAGTACTTGGTTAAGTGGCTAGGGTTCGGCCCCGAAGACAATTCATGGCAACCCGCTACAAACTTCAACTGCCCTGAGGAGTTGAAGGATTTCCACCGGAGGAATCCGGATCGACCAAGAGAGGCATCGAAGACCAGTCGAACCCGGCAAGAAAATCGACGGAAGAGGAACTAACAGCAGGGTCAGTGGAAAAGCACGAGGACGGGAAGGAAGGACACAAACCCCTGGACCCAGGAGGGGTCAGGAAGGGGAGCACTCGCAACGTCCGAAGAGGACGACTGCGCGGCAGCAGCCTCACGACGCTCCTGTTCCCGCAATACCTCGCCCTCTTGATCAAACATCCGACGTGCTTGATCCTCCAAAGATTGGTGTTGACGACGAAGACGGTCAACCCGCGCAAGGGCGGCACCAAGGGCCTGATCGGCCTCGTGTCGCTCCTTGTCCAACTGACGCTTCTGCAGAATCAAACGTTGGAAGGCGGAGCTGTCGTAACCAAATGAGTCACAAGCGATGTTGTGCACTTTGGCGCACGCAGTACAAACGTCGTTACCAAAAGGCACGCGACAGTCAGGAAGATCCTTATCCTTGCAACCAGGGTCCGGAGCAATTACACGGAAATACACATTGCAGTTGAATTGCAGCTGCAACGCCCCACATAAATCAATGCAACTGAAGGCTTCCAAAACCCCTGCAATTCAACCTGGCCCTCTGCAACGTGGATCCATTATTGCAGACATTGCAGAATAGTGGGTCCTTCTTAGCAGGTGATAGTGATTAATAGTAATTTGTATGGTGAACACTAACATGAAGCGGTCAGGGCATCGGCAGAACTCCCACCCCCCTAATCCCAGTCAATTCGCAGCTCAAGCTCTGACGAGCTCGGCATTCTGGCCTACCTGCCACCATAATGGCTACAGAAGCATCTGCTGCCGTCGCCGCGGTTCCTACACGTACTGAAGAAGACCTGGCCTTTCTCTTCAAGCGATTTCCCGGCTACCTATTCACTGAACGCAAGGGGCCAGCGTGGTCGTGGGTATGGAAATTCGGGTATGATATTTCACGCGACGGCAAAGACCGTGTATGGGTATGCCTTCGATGTATCCAACAACGCAACCGGAAGCCAGCCGCCTATAACCCACGAAATCTTGTGAACGTCGAGATTCATCTCTTTAACTCTCACCAGCTTAGCGATCCTACCGGTAAGCGACCGCCGCCTTCTGCCGTCAAGCCCCAACGCGAGAGCAGCAATTCGAGATCCATCGCCACCTTCTTCAATCTCAATGCGAACAACGCCGAAGATCAGAGGATGGCCAACCACTTGATCAGCGCGTTCGATAGAGCTGAGTTTCAACGAAGGATTGTAAGATGGCTCATCAGCGCCAATCTTCCTTTCCGCACAGCTGAACACCCTTATCTTCGCGATGTCTTCTCCTACCTCAACCCCTCTGTCGACATTCAAAAAGCCAACCTCTCCGAGAAGACTGTTCACGCCCTCGCTGTACGAGAGGTTGAGCGGCATAAGGATGCGGTGGTTAAGACGCTCCAGGAGAGCCCCGGGCTGGTTCATCTAGTCTTCGATGGATGGACTTCACGCAACCGCCTCTCTCTCTACGGCGTGAGCGCAGTCTTCCGAGACGAAGAGGGCACGCCTCACAAGATTGTGCTCAGTCTGCCAGAGATGAGTGACCGGCATACGGGTGAGAACATCGCGGAGGCCATCCTCGATGTTATTAGAAACTATGGTATTGAAAAGAAGATTGGCTACTTCACTGTCGACAACGCTACAAATAACGACGCCGCGTTGAAAATAATCGGTGAGAAGCTCGGCTTCCAGTGGAAAGAGAGGAGAGTTCGATGCTTCGGCCACATCATCAACCTAGTAGTTAGAGCACTACTCTTTGGTGTAGAATGTGATGCCTTTGAGCGAGAAGTCTCTACTAGCCTACTCACTACTCAACATGAGCATGAGCAATGGAGGAGGAAAGGCCCCATTGGTAAGCTTCATAACTTCTGTCAGGTATGTGCATCTCGCCTTGTCAACCTACCTATCACTGACCGTGAGAAGGAGGTCAACAGGTCAGACCTCTGGACCAAGAAGCTCATCTCGGCGCAAGAGCAACGGATCCGAGAAGCCTCCGAAGGTGAGAAGATCAAGAAACACACGCCGGTCGGAGTGGTGACAGACAACGCTACGCGGTGGCTCTCTCAGTACTTCATGATGGAACGCGCTCTTCAACTCCAGCCTTTCTACGAGACCTTCCTCTTTGAGGCGAAGCTTCACGTTGACTCGCAGTTCCGGACGACAGCAGGCACTCTAAAGAAAGGCGCGAAGGAGCCGCTCTTCTTAAATGAGGAGAACAAGTTGACCGCGAACGACTGGGAGGTCATCTCTGTGTTGAAAGAGATCCTTCTCGACTTTGAGCTCGTTGTGAAAGCTCTTCAGGGCGACGGTCAACCTCGTGAGAAGAAGCGCAGCTCCTGCGATGAGCCGATCAGTCTAGTACAGGGAGCAAGCTGGGATCTTCTCGATGGGTACGAGTTCCTCCTTGAGTCTCTCGAGAGAGCGAAGGCGAGAGTTGAAGACCTCGTTGACGGCGAACACGTCGCTATTAACGTCAACAACGCATGGATGAAGCTCGACAAATACTACGAGAAGATCGGCCAGTCTCCTCTCATCTACGCTGCCACCGCATTGCACCCTCGGCACCGATGGGGTAGGTTCGAGGCGTGGCGTGAGCATCACGCTGACTGGATCGAGCCAGCGAAGTTACAAGTCCGAGAACTCTGGAGGCAACAATACCGAGACCTACCAGTCGAGCAGAAAGAGGCTTCAGAACCACCCACGAAAATCCCCCGCCTCTCGAGCAACAGGTTCGCAATCTTCAGAACCCAGGAGCGAACTCCAACAAACTCAGCACCCACCTCTCCTTCACCCTTTCCATCGCCAGCGCTGGTCGAACTTGACGAGTTTGAGCGTTGGCAACTAGATAATAGCGACTTTGATCGGTACGAGGAGGATCCCCGTGCCTACTGGCACAAGAGAAGGAACACCTACCCACGGCTTGCGCGCATGGCGTTGGATCTACACACGGTGCTTCCTATGAGCGCCGAAGTTGAGCGCTTGTTCAGCGTTACTGGCCATATGGTTACTCCTTTACGCAATCGGCTACAGGCGAACACAATATCTCTCTGTCAGATCCTCCGCAGCTGGTACGATGCCGGCGTGATTGATGATCTCGATCCAATACTGTCATGGAAGACACACGGACACATGGAAGATGATTGATGATAGCTAGGGTTAGGGATTTGTATGGAAATTTGGACCCACTTCTCCCATTTTGGGTTAGGTTATTGCCCCACAACGGGGCCCACAGTTCGGCCCCACCAATTTCAACATGTTGCATCCATTTCAACGAGTGCCTTCCGTGGATCAATTCAATGTGGCTTCGCTTACGTAAGGTGCAATTACACTGCAACGGGCTGGTGACATTGATGGGAGTGTAATTGATCCGGACCCTGCTTGCAACGAGAACAACGGGCCATTTCAACAGCAAACTCGTCTCGGGCGGCGGAGCGATCACGGCGACGATCGGTACTGGATTTCTTCGATCGGTTCTTTCGCACATGGTTAGCAGGCATGATCGGCAGTAGAAGAAGGGGAAAGGCGGAACGCTAATTACCCGAAGAAAAATTTATGGGCTGATTGGCGCTATTTCAGAGAAATCGATGGAAGGGCAGGTCGTCGGGACGCCGACCTCAGAGGGGGGCATCGTGTCACGGATTAGGACCCGTACGGTCTTGGCTTGCAGGACGCAGGACGTCCCGTCCAATCATTCACGGAAACATAGGACCAATCATAACGCCAGAAGGGGGTGCTCCCGGCGCTCCCTTCCAGCCCCGGGAGCACGGGGAGCATCTACGCTCCCAACGCTCCCAATGCTCCCCAGGCACATCACCGTGATCACTAGGAACCAGTCAGCGCTGGCAGCAGTTGGACAGCCGCGGCAGCAATCCGGCCAAAGCATCATACGGCAAATCTACGACTTGGTCAGGCTGCACCGACAAAGAGGGAACTCGGTCAACTTTCTGTGGATACCAGCGGAGATTGACTTCGCGCTGGGGTCAGATGCCAAGGCAGCAGCCCAGAGAGCGTCGAAGCAAGGACGCACACCCGACTCCCAAATGCCCCAGGCCAAGTCTACCGCGATGAGGCTGGCAATGGAAAGACAACGGGCGACAAGAGTTCTACCTGTAGGCGTGGGCAAGTTCTCAAAGGCCATGGACGCAGCACTACCAGGCAAGCACACGCGCCATCTCTATGACAAGCTGAAGCGAAAGGAGGCCCTGGCGTATTGGCGCAGCTCCGAACCAGGAATGGCGAGACTGAACGGCTTTTTGAGCAGGATCGGGGCGGTCGAGTCAGACCTTTGTGCCTGTGGACCATGCGAGGGAATCAGTTGGAACACTTTCTTTTCCGATGCGTGAGATGGACAGCTCTGAGGGAAGACATGCTGCAATGCACAGTGGCAAGACGAGGAAGCCTCTCGTTCTATCTGGGAGGGAAAGCGCCATCAGATACAAGGCATTGGTCACCAGATATGAAAGGCAGTCCGGGCGACGATCAAATACGCAATGGCAACAGGAAGGCTGGAGCAGAATGAGGGAGGAGACTCAGGAGAGTCTAGACCAGTCACAGTAGAAGAAACCAACACTCAACACCACGAGCCTCAACCACGAGCCTTAACCAGCAGGTCCCGCTTTAGCTGCTGAAGATAGGACGCTGAACACTTGGAGAAAGTAGCCTCCAAGCTGATCTGCTAACAACAACCAAGGCAAGAGGTAAATGGTGCAGCGAGAAAGAGGGAAGAAGTAGGGGGCTTGTACGAGTAAAGGCAAACCGATTTGATCCGGATGTAGTTAGCGTGCTAAGGCCCTATAGGCCCAGTGCCTCCGGGCGAAATAAATTCCATCCATCCATCCGTGTCCTCGCAATCCGCTCGACAATGGCGAACATCGCGGTTCTCGCCGTTTCCACGTCTACCGCTTTTCAAACCCAGGCCTTTCCATGGAAGACGTGATAGTCGTTCTGGGCGGCACTGCCGAGGCCGCTGCGGAGACAGCCGTGACACGCAAGTCGTGTACCAAATGCAATACTGAGCAGAACATTGACCAGTTCCTCCATGCCCGCGGGAACGGAAGGATTGTTGTCAACTGTCTAAGTTGCCGGCACAAGAAGAAGCTTCATGTGATATCCTTAGTTAAGGTAACGATAGTCGTTTTCTTCAGCTAACCTTCGCAGATTGAAGCGTCGCGAGCGAGCATCGAGATTTCTCGTGCAATCGCCCGCGGAGAAAATTCTCTTTGATGAACAAACTAATCGGAGAGAGGGACTACTCTGCGCAGGAGATCTGCCATATCCTCCTGGGACTCCCTCTCCAAGAGGATAGCCGAGTGGTCCAGAGTGTTGACTGTAGACCCCACGAGAGGCATGCTCGCCCAATCGACATCACGGCTGATGGCGATATCTAGGAGTCTCAGACAGCATACGAGAGGTATCTTCGGCGGCCTGCCTCAATGGATGACGTCTCCTACTTTGAGTTTCTGCAAGACTGGAACTTCAAGGCGCGGAATCCGGCGAGGTGGGCGATCTGGCAGCCTCCTGCAATGCCCAGGGTGTTGTATTATTACCCCCGGTACAAGCCGGGTCCGTTCCCATCAGCAGTACTCTGACTTCTGCCGCGTCAAGCTGCTCCTGAACCCCTCCCCATTGCCATTCGGAACAATTGCTCGAGGTTGATGATCTGCAGTTTGACAACTACACTTCCGCGTATCATTACTGTCTCGAGCACCACGACCACCAGGACGATCACTACGGTATTGTCGACGAGCCCGATCCGCTGCCGGGAGAGGATGAATTCGAGCGAGGGGAGGATGCTGGGGACATCACACTTGAGGATTGGCAGGAGGTGGCCCGGCTGGTCCCCGACCTCCAACTTCCCGAAGAACTAGCCGACTTGCTTGGACGCCGAGACATTGATGTCAATTGCGACTGGACACGACACATTGGTCGCTACCGGCACGACCAGTTTGGTACCGGAGGTTACTGGGTGCAACTCCGTGGAGACGCTCCAGGTAATTACGACGTGGAAGAGATGCCTCTCGCAGCCCGTGACACGTTGAACACGCAGCAGCAGCAGGTATACGACACGGTCATGCGCCACTACAGAGCCAAGAACGAGAACCGCCAGCCTCCGCCCCTTCGTCTACAGATCGACGGAGGAGGTGGGACTGGAACGTCGTACATGGTGAAGGTCATCTCTTCTCATCTTCAGGCCGAGGCAGCTTCCTATGGCCGAGTTTCCCCCATTGTCAGGGCCGCCCCGACGGGCGTGGCGAGCAACCAGATAGGGGGACAGACTCTGCATTCCCTTCTGCGGCTCTCCGTCGACGGCAATTACCGCTCGCTCTCCGGGACCCCGACGACCCTCAACGCCTTGCAGCGGGGGTTCAGGGGCATCCACTACCTCGTGATTGACGAGAAGAAGCATGCTCGGCCTCAAGACCCTCGCGTGGATCGACCAGCGCCTACGAGAGGTGTTCCCGGAGAATCGTGACGAGTTCTTCGGCGGCCTCAGCGTCATGCTGATCGGGGACTTCTTCCAGCTTCCCCCTGTTCTGAACAAGCCGCTGTACTCAACACGCGACGACCTAAAGGGCATCGAGATTGTCGGGCGTAATGCTTACCTCTCATTCGACAAGTCGGTGTTTCTGACCACAATACAGCGGCAGCAGGGCGAAGACCAGGCCCCGTTTCGGCGGGCCTTGGAAGAACTGCGAAAAGCTGATGTGTCAGTACCCTCCTGGGAGCTCCTCGCTTCGAGATGCTCTGTCAAGCTCTCTCCCGAGGAAGTTGACAGCTTTGCTGATGCGCTTCGCATCTATCCCACCAAGGCCCAGGTCGTCGAGTACAACCACCAACACATGCTTGGCCTGGACAGCCCCGCCATTCAGGTCGAGGCAAAGCATGAGGGTGTTGGTGCGGAGAAGGTTGAATCCTCAGATGCCGGCAACTTGTCCAAGCGCTTGCCCTTGTGTGTTGGTTGCAGGGTGATGCTGACGCGGAATTTGTGGGCCGACGTCGGGCTCGTCAACGGCGCACAGGGCACAGTCTATGACATATCCTGGAAAGAAGGTACCGACGTGCTGCGAGACCCGCCCGAGGTCATCATGGTGGCCTTCGATGACTACGACGGCCCGGGCTTCACGATGCCGAACGGGGAGCCTCTCCGTAGTGGGAAGAAGCTGGCTGTTCCCATCCTCCGAGTGCGGCATGACTTCATGGTCGGCGCCAACTCATGTTCAAGAGAGCAGTTCCCGCTGTTGGTCAGCTATGCGATCACCGTCCACAAATCACAGGGCATCACCCTGGACAAGGTCGTCTGCGACATCTCTGCGCCAGAGTTTGCTTCTGGCCTCTCCTACGTGGCCGTTTCGCGGGTGAAGACACTCGGCGGGCTGATGTTTGAGCGGCCCTTCGACCGCAGCAGGATCTACCGCGAGACACCATCACCAGCTATGGGGTTGAAGTTGTCCGATCACGCTACCAGGCAACTGCAGGCGTTAGATGCTGTGGCGGGGGAGGTTCCCTCAGAGTCTAATTGATTTGTAAGTAGCGAGGACGTGAGTGTAGATACGTAACGTGAGTGGCGGAATAGAAACGATTCGTAGATGGCTCAAGCAGATGGAGTTGTTGGCCGACGGACAGATATTGGCGCTTCGTCTGTCCCGTAATTAACCCTAACCCCGATTGTCCTCCGGAGAGGGACAGGAAAATTGCCAGGAGCGGGAGAGAGGAAGGAAGCGCCCCGTAGCGTAGCGAAGGGCCGTGCGACTGACGAACGAAGCGACGCCAGCAATTTTAGATAATGGTTGCTTGGAAGGACGGACAGGAGGTTTACCCCGCGATAGGCGGGGTAATCGATGCACAGCAAACTTCCGTTACAAAGCAACTCCGTCACTAACAATTTTGAAGTCGAGGTCCTGGGATCCTAACAAGACCATTGCAATTTATTGCTCAGCAACGAATCGTGTCACCGGCGTCGGTTTGCCTTCATTCAGTTTGCAAAATTCAGGCGAGTCGAGCGAGATACTTTTCCATGATAATAGCTACTGAATCGCAGTCCTGATATGATGAGACTTAATGGTACGCCTCCTGCCGGTTTTCGAGCCGCTAATGCTGGGGTTTCAACTTGTACTACAGCGGTCTCCAGTAACAGCAATCTCCCAAGAATCCTACCGCTCATGGACGTTGACAGGGCTTCGTGAAGACGCGTTGGACCGCATTCTTACGACCCTTTCAGCGTCAGCCAAGATCTACAATATAAAGTTCCCTTTGCCCCCATCAATATGTCTTCTTCCTTATTCCTTCTCTCAACAGACAAGCGAGATCGCATCCAGTTCTTTCTCGACTCACTCGAGCCCAATCCACCGAACACGAGCATGACCCAGGACAGCCTGCGGTCATCCAGCTTCTCCGAGTCGCGGCTCTCCGATCCCATTGACCCCCCCTTGAGCGAGACCGGATGGGCATCACAAGGGGTTGGTTCTGGGAATACGGATTCAAAGTTCGCAGGAAAGAAGACAACCCCAAGGTCATCCGTTGGCTTTGCAAGGCCTGCTCCTGTGCGAAGAGACCACCGAGAAACACGTATACCCTCCTTGGCTCGAACCCCGAGAACATCTACAGGCACCTTGCAAAGTAATGCAAAGATGGCCTTTGACGTGCTCAACGTCCCTCCTATGGCAGCTGAGTGTGAGAGAACGTTCTCAGCTGCTGGCTGCATGGTCACGCCACGACGGACACGCCTCGGAACTGACGTGATCTCTGCCGCTCAAACGATTGGATCGTGAGTGAAGGCCGGATGGATGGATGGCTATGATGGAATCGCCCTCCGAGATGTAGGCATTGAGGCGCTTGAGGATGGAATATCCTGGCAAACTGAAGGTGAAATAGCATGAGGTGTGCCACTCGTGGCTAGGTAGAAGTATGTTAAACAACGTGGGTCCTGTTATCGGAACATCCTTACCCGCCCAAGCCTCGGCAATCTACCGAAATAGAATCTACATTGATAGAATAGCTTCCTATTCTATCTACTTTGGGGTCGCCGTAGGTAGAAGTGGATAGATGCAGAACCCTGCCTCCCCCTCCGCCTTTCTGCCTTCCGATCTTGGTACGTGTGACAGACCTGGCGAATCTCTCTGCATACAGACGCTGAAAGGGTTCGCCGGGTTGAGGGTCAGATACAACGGCACGAGATTTTGGCGGAGCCAAAGGGTCACAGCAATGTGAGCAAGCAATTTACCTCGATAGCCAATGCTGCTTACTGTTCGTATTGCTTACTGGACAACTAGCAGAGTCTTCTAATGCCACGAGCGACTCTATACCAGCCGGATCGCTGCCTACCTTCGTGCCTCTCGTCCTCGAACGCTGGGAACGTTGGGAAGGTCGAGATATGCATACCGTCCCCGTCTATCTAGTTCCATTGGCCCACTCCGGCGAACGCGTAACGACGGCCCGCTGTGACGAATCTCCCTAGACCCGACTCTGGAAGGGTTTGCCGAACTGAAGGTTCGAGCGCGAAAGGGTGCTTGGGTTTGGTAAGCCGGAGTCCCGACGGTTCACAACCCATATGGTGACTTACAATAGACAATAGCTGGAAGGGTATCCTAGATACTACATGGCCCAATGGCTTACCGGAGAACTCCCAGAGTCCCCTACAACGAGGGACTAGCCGTGCTAGCACAAGTTCCTGACTACGACACAACAACGACAATACAACCATCTGCCCCAACATTTCCCCCGTGCCTGTCCTCCAACACATTCTCTGTCTCGAGACTTGGATCGGTTGGCTTGACCATTGATCCCGTCGAGCCAGCATCGAATAGTGTTTCCGGTTGGCCGTAAGCCCTGTGCTAATGATGGGTCCGGGGCGCTTCCCGCGCAGCCCCTCTGGGCCACTGCACAAAATTGTATAGTCAAAATCCGTCACGCTTGCCCATCACTTGCCTATCGGGGACGATCCCATTCTTGCCGGTGCTGACCCTCGTCCAGACGATTTGCTCGGGGCGGTTACCCGCGCTGCCCCTCGGGCCGCCGCATATGGGCCATCCGTGACCGAGGCGGAATCCGTCCACACAATACCCCCGCTGCTGATGTCGCGAATCCTATCAAACGGACCGCGTACGACGCCACGACCAGCCGGGCCCGGGCAGTGTAAACAAGAACTCATTCTTGCCATTCTCATAATCATAACCACAGCATCACGAAACCCGACCACAACGGACCTTGACCCAGTGCTTCCAGTTCCAACTCCGGCGTATTTCGCCTCACCTCGCCCACGCCTGTAGCTAGGCTGACTGCCAACTCGGACACGGATGGATGGGAACCATGGACGATCGGTCGTCTTGTCGGGCGCTCCGTCCTACCTGCGGCTCCTCGGGGCTTCCTCGCCCCCGAAGCGGCAACCCTGTCAATTCTCTGCCCCACGTGGGGCTGATGTCGCGCGCAGGCCCGCCCGTTGTTTGTCAAACAAATACACAAATACCTCTTTCTCCAATAAACCCCACCCCCTCGCGTCGGCTTTCTTCCCTTTCCCTCTTACCTCTCTTCCAGTGCCATACGCCGCAGCAGTTCGCACTCACATTGACACATTCGAGCGATGACCTGTACTGGTCGATAATTTTTGAAGCCACATATTGCCTGACATTGTATGCTCTGGGTTTGGTATCTCTGCGTGACCGCGGGAGGCTAGAGAGGCTAGATGTGCATCCGATGGCACAGCCTTTGACCCTACCAGACGATGCTTCCAAGATGTGTTCTTTAGGACAACAGCCAATTTATACACGATTAACTCATGACGTTCCAAAGCTCAGAATAACATAACTACAGGCAATGCATATGCGTTATGCATTGATGTAGCTTGCTGCAAGAGCCTTCCGGATTCCGGGAGACAAGCTTGCGCCCTCACTTCCCAGAGGACAGGTCTTCACCCCCAGGGGACAGGTCTTCACCCCCAGGGGCCAAGCTTGGTCTTCACCCCCAGGGGCCAAGCTTCCTCTTCACCACCATGGGCCAGCCTTCCTCTTCACCCCTCTCCCCCTTCCTTCCCCAACCCCCTAACCCTACACCCAGCAGCCCCCTCCCCTCCTACTAATCAGGCGGGAAGTTCGCACGTAGACGCCTAGGATATTAGTGTTTTCAATATGGAGGAAGAGAGAGAGAGACGAGACCGGGAACGCGTGCAGGATTCCCCTCTTCCCTTTCCCCTTTCGGTATAGTGGGACCAATCAGCGGGCGAAGCGGTCGGAACGCGTCGAGGACGCACGGGCCTACCTGGAATGCATCTGTACCTGCCAAATCGGGCTCAGAGCGTGTCGAGGTTGGGTGGGGTAGAAGTGGGTCGGCGCAAGGCGAGGGTTAGGATTAGGGTTGCAAGGCTGGGCCCCGAAGTGGGGGCCTTGTGTAGCGGGGCTCTGCTCAGGTGGCCTGTGCGCAGCCACAGGCAGGGTTTTCCCCAAGCGCGCCCCGCCTCCCACATTCGGTTCCTCGTGCAACTACACTATACCAGAGATCCCCTACCACGGCGATTCCTCCCGTGACAGCTTCATCATTGACGGAAAACGCTGCGGCCCGAGGTTGCCGTCTGGAGTTTGTGAACTGCAATGCGTGGAATGAGGAAGATCTCTCGGGTCTCCTTTCACAACTGTCGGCCTCGCAGGCCTGGATCCGTGGTGTTGTGCACGTTGGTTCGGATCCTATACGGGAGGTAAGCTATACACTGGCCAAAACGACTCCCATACATTCACCGTTAACACGGGGCATAGCAGTCGCAGGTTGGAATGTCGGAAACAGCCCAAACTCCCCGCCACCTCAACTTACCACACTATCTCACCGTGAAAGTTCTCGCGGAGACTGTTGGCCTCAGAGCATGCAGATTCGCAAAAAAGTGGTTCCGGAACTCGTAGCAAATGACATGGTTTAACATGGGCCACCAACAAACGGAATGTCGATTTTTTATTGGGTTAAGTTAGGTTTTATTGGGTTTCATTTTTGCAAACAAAAGTCTACCATGCTTTTCTTTCCCTAAGGTTTCGCGTTTTTCCCACCTTCTCAACACTTTTTCCTCTCTCAATTCCTCAAAACCCCCGACGTCAATCATCCCACACCTACATGTGTGGTCTTGTTGGAATTATGGAACAATCGGTTTTCCATCATTTCGCTCTACCCGAGCGACTTCCGGCTTCTGAAGATGCGAATCTCAACGACATCGAGGCTAGGCTCACTGACCACCTTCTCGTGGCGATCCGCATCCTGCGGGATGCCGCTACTGGAGACGAGTCACGATCTGATGTATCGAGTATCTGGGAACGCCTCCGTCAGTGCTTAGTTATATCCAAGGCCGTCACCCGCGACGGCAGGGTTGACAGGACGCTTTTGTTGTCAGAGCTGAGGGGCATGACCGCCCTCGGCGCAATCCTGCTTGACATTCGTAGCCAGAATGCGGCTCTTTTGATCCATCGACTGTCGGAGTAAGTGTTTATGCTTCTGGGTTCGCTCGAGTCAAACGACTCAACTAACCGTTTGTCACCGCCAGCTTGGATGAAGAGGTCGTCTTTGAAGTTTTTGAAACCTCTCCAAGAAGCGAGGACGTCCTCGCAGCAGATAATGCCCTCCAGTGGGATTTTCCCGGCAGTGCATTTGCTATTCCGTTACCAACATTCAACGACGACAACTTCCAAGGTGCACTTGCCGACTTCCTCGAGCTAGCCTCCCTGGAATCCACCAAGGCGTTTGCCGCCCAATCTTACAAAGCCGGAGTTCAAACATACGAAGACCGAGACACGGGCGATCCGGCAATCATCAGCTCGCTGTTGATGGCAATCATTGAAGAGAACGGACGCAGACTGTCCATCCCTCCCCTTCGGAAACGAGTGCGGGACGACGTTTGCTGGTTCAAGGCTCGCAGGCCGTGGCGCCGTTCTCCCCGCTGGCTTGCGCTCAGGGTTCTCATCTCGCGGTACTTGCTACTGAGGTTGGGCACGGAATTGGGTCGATTCGAATACAAATTTTGTGTCTGCGTCTGCTTGGCCAAATTTTTGGAGGGCGCGCAAAGGGCTCTTGAGGTTGACCAAGTCCATTTCCTCAAGGCCAAACTGTGCCGACGGCTCGCGAAGTTGGACATGGAGAGAGACAGCATGCAACAGGAGCACATCAAACGAAATGTGGATCTTCTCTTCTCGCGGCTGACCCCCATCATCGACCCGATCATCCACAGCGCGGTCGGCCACGTACAATCCGTGTGGCAGGCGTGGAAGGTGTCCTCCATCAAGCAGATTCCTCCTTTGCCGAAGACGGCCTCAATGTCGGACACCAGGCTGCCCCTGCGAATGAGTGGCCAGTGGCTGCAGCGAATCCTGGTCTCATCAAACAAGATGATGAAGGGCCGCCAGCAAAAATGGATCCCACCATCCGACTTTGATCCTTCAACTCTACGCAACGAGCATTTCGCCAAGCTCGTGAATCCCCTTCTTCAGATCACCGCTATAGAGGATGAACTCCGGGAGTCCCTTCAGTCAGGTGTTGGATCTGGAGCCTCTGGTACCGCACCGACCCAGATAAGAAGGCATCTTGACAGAGGCCTAGACTTATACAGAGGCAACGCCAGCGAGATGAGCCTTTTGATCCTCGATGTCATGTGCCTCTGGACAAGACTTGACATGTGGACATGCCAGCAATTCCCCCTCCTCCAAAAGTTCCACCCCGTATTCACGGCTGAAATTCTCGACGTTTTGCACCTGGAGCTCTACAAGGACATGGCTCGCCTACAGGCCGTCCAGCATTACCTTGAGGCGCGGGTTAAGATGTGCCGCGGCTCCAAGATCACTATCTTTGATGATCCGACCAACGATTGTTTCGCACGAAGATATTACGATGAAGTCCCTTCTGTTGACGGCTTGAGTGCCCTCCGTGAGGATATTGAAATGGCGGCTCGCGAACAAAAGCAAGTTAAGTTGGATGAATGGAGGCGAAAGAATGCCGAATACAATGATCTGACCCGGCAGGTCAATGGCAGCACTTGCATTCTCACCGTCGACGAGAATGATCCTTTCGGAAGGGGGGAACATGTCGAGAGCTTCTGTCCCCGGTGTCAAGCGATACGAAGACTGGCCAGGCTCCGCATCCAGATTCACGAGCACCCGCTCCCATCTGACGACTTTCTGGCCAAAGTGGTTGTGTTCGAGTTACGGTGCCCTGCGGCCTTTGCAGTCTACCGCGATACAACTTGGATGATATTATCACGGCTCGCCTGCTCTGCGCCGGCCCAAGGAGTCGAACCCAAGTGTCGCATCCACGAGTACGCCGCCCTCGCAGGCTTTGCCACCAACACAGCACAGCCTACCTTTTCCTTGGCCTCCTTCACGAAGCCCTGTAAGTGTCCCCTCCTCCTGCCAGGCGCCATCTGGGGCCGAGTCGTTGCTCTGCTAGTTGCTGATTCTCCCTCTCTACGTTAGTTTTGAACACTCACTATGCGAATGCCACCTTTCCGATCGAGTGGGATGGTGGACGGGATGCAGTGTGCAAGCCAAACGGATTGAAGTTGGCTTATTTTGATGCGACCAGCCGAATCTGGACTGGACGAACACGGCTGAGACCACAATTTACCCACCACGTCCGACTCCAGTTACCGCAGAACTCGCCCTTCGGCAGCTTGCTCCATCACAAAGGGTTTTCCGCCGAAGGGGACGGCCCTTCGTCGTACGAAATCATGGCTACCCAAATGAGCTGCCCCACAGGTTTGAATCCGCACGAGTTCCTTGCCTTCAAGACCCTGGTGTCGGGCACCGCTCGAAGATGGATATCCATTCTAGTCGAGCTCGGAGCAACCAACATGAACTGGTCGAGCGAAGCCAGCGCGATACTCCTCAACCACTTGGCGCTGCATTGTGGCCCAGCATCGGACCAAAATGACAAACTGAAACCTCTGAGACTCATTCACTCCGTTTTCCGTGACGCCCACTTTGTTGAGAGGCTGCTCGAGCAGTTGCACTCGCGTCTGTCGAATCTCGCCGCGGTGGCAAGTTGGAGGGAGGCATATCTGATGGGCACAATAATCACTCTGGCGCTACGCGTCTTTGACCTATCTTCCGCAGCCAACTTGGGAACAGATATTTATGAGAAAGCTCTCGATTCTATCCTACAGGCCCGGCAGATTTGCGCCCAATGGTTTAGGCTGCTCCGGGAGGAGATTCTGACATCTCCAGACAGGGCTGCGGCCAAACAGTTGCAACAACGCGCTCTCGCGGCGGCTTTGTTATGTCGGCGCACGTTCGTCATCCATCTGGAGCACTCTGTCCCTTTCGACCCTGTATCGTTGGCCCTGTACGTCGAGTCTACTATCGCCACCCATGAGAACATGGTGAGCAACATCGACTCGCTTCCGCAAACCATGTTACAGAACATGGTATCTACCACTAAGCTTTCCCATCGTCTCAAAAGGATTGTTTCGCTTTCAATCTGCGAAAGCCCAGACAGCCTCCGCGAGGCCTTGAAGTACTTCTGGCCTGACGCGGATCGAATTGGAACCACGAATTCCGCATTAACCCTTGATCGCGCTGGTTGGCTGTCCTGCGATATCGCCCAGACCGAAACCGAGAGTCACCAAGTGGTGAACGTGGATTTGCTCCTTGGTACACTTCTCGTAAATGGGAAGCCTGTTGGGGTAGGTCTACACCCAGTCCAGCTTGGCCGTGTCTTGAGGGACTTTGAATTAACTGGGGATGTGAATAGAAACTGCCTCAGGATTCGCAGAACTCATTGATGCTGAGGGCTCTTTTTGGCGATCAGCCTCTCCGAGTGTTTCAGTCGTCGATTCCAGGGATGACGTACAGTAAGACCTGTCCCACTAAGATCAATGGAGTTCAGACGTTCAATGGCTGATATTTCCCTGGCACAGCGCTCACCAACCGACCGAAAGGTTTCACGGTACACATCGGATACGAAGGCCGCGACACCATCATCGTAGCTAAATTACGACGGCCACAAACCTGCACTGTCCGCTTCATTTCCCAGGAACGCTTCCATTCTGCAACCATCTGGGATCTCCCGGGACCCTTGGTGGATGGCCGTATACACTGGCTGTAAGTGATTCTGCTCCATAGTCTAGGGACTCTTTTGCACCGGCTAACGAATACCTCCTAGAGATTTAAGTACTGGGGATGTTTACATGGCGCCCACCGCCAGTCCATGGGACATCTTCAACCACCATGTCATTTGGACCATGAACATCTATGATCCTGTTTGCTGGAAGCTCCGGCAGGGCAGACAGGAGCGAGACATTGTCGTGGACCCCCTTAGCCCTCTCTTCGAGCGGGTTGCAAGGATCCTAGATGGCTTGACCAACAGGCGGAACCTTCTTGTCAGCCAGCCATCCGGATTCGGATGCGGTCTCGAAGTTCATATCCAATGCCTCCAGTTAATGTTTTTCGTCAAAAACACCCAGCGTTTGTATTCTCCACAACTGAATCTGGAGATCGATCCCAATCAAGACGCCGGGACCTGGTACGGCCTGACGAGCAAGCTGGTGTGCCGTGGTGTTGACAACCCCCTTCGCCGGACGGTCCTAGTTCCCCTGGGCCATTTGTCCACCACCAAATCGGGATGCCACGTCTTGGTCAGCATCAAGGAGGAGGGAAGGTATGGGAAATTTCCGATCAATGATACGCTCGGCAGGATAGACTGCGCCGCCGAGCCGAGCCTCGTTTACACCAAAGCCTTGCTACACGCGTATACGTCCTTCTTGCTTCCCGATCCCTTGACAGGGCGTACTGGAACCGAGGAGAGTCTCCACTGGCTTCGGCTGGGAATCTGCCGGCCGTGGACAGTGCTCAGCGGATCACTAGCTCCAGTCTTATCTCAGATTGCCAGCCTCACGCCGGTGCGAGAATACTATCCCCGAGATTTGAAAGTCATGAAGACCGATCGCTGGGACGATTGCCTCACCTGCCACATGCAGGACCCGATGTATCGACAGGTGGTCGAGGAGATAATGGCTGTTTCGAGAGACCTGGCTAGATTTTCCACGACTCAGAGCACCATGCCGGGAATCTGCCATGATCCCTCTCCTACCGGCGACGCCCATCTGACCACGAGGGCGTTGATACGCCGCCGACTGTATGAGAGAAATGGATTTAATGGAGGCGGGAGCAAGCCCACATCTAGGGACAAAGAGCGCGTGTACTTGTCCCGAGACAAGCTTCCATCCTCGGGACATGCTGCTGTGATGGAGATTACACACCTCTTGCGGACAAAGCCACAAACGTTCAAAACTCCGTCTAATTTAGCCGACCTTCTGTCCCAAGGAAATACCATCGGTGGCTATGGCGCCGAATACAAGACCGTGTCCCTCACTAGGCAGATGCAAGCTGACATGCGCGAAAACTGGGGCTCGCTCGTCGAGTCCTGTCGCAGCCGGTCAAGCTACAGCCTCATGTTCTTTTTGGCAACCTTGGCTTTTCGGCAGAAGTTTGATGACGGTCTCCTTAAGGGGCTTTTGGCGTTCGCTATTTTTAGTGATCTCCGGTCCTTGTCTCTTCCCCCCTGGCCTTCCTACTTCAATTTCCGTCCGGGTAGCAACCCCGGGTTGGACGATATCACGAAACTGATCCGCCCCTTCAAAATCCCTCCTCCAGAGAATGACGGAGAGGGACTGGGAATGCTGATAACTGCCAAGCAGCGCCGCAAGATGCAAGCTGCAAAAGACGTGCACGAGATGAAAAGCGACGAGGATTGCCGTTCTTTGGCCAAATTCCTTCTCGCCCAATGGCCGTGCCATGAGCCTGACCTATCGAAGTTTCCGCGTACTGATCTTTTGGTGGACATCTCGGCAGCGCTTGAGGCTATCCGCCCAGAATGGCTGCGCCTGTACCATAACAGGAGCCTGTCTCTTCATTTGGACCAAGTCCAGCTCATTTTGAACCGCCGACGTTCAGACTTTGAGTATAAGCCCCCACGTATGATCGCATCCGAAGTGGCTTTTGGGCCACTTAGCCCTCTTCGTGGCGCCGTGATCCCTCAACTCGATTCCGACCTTCTTGGGAAAGCTTTCAACAGAACTCCTCTCATCGCTGCAACACGAAACTCAGAGGTTCAATGGGCTCCTTTGGCCAGCTACTCTCAACATGACCGCCACTCCCCTGTGCTGATGCATAATAATCGCCCCATTATCAGCAATGCCAAACCAAAAGTCTCAGCCGAGGAAGCGAGGGGACACATTATCGAACTGCAACACATCATCAACGATTTGGCGAAGAGCAAGTCATTGGTGCGCAAACGTTATGCCCGAGATCTCTTGCAGAGTCTGGACGCGTTCAAGAACCTCAGGACGCCCCAGCAGCTTGCCACATTCCTTTGCCTCCGTGACGATGCCGCGGCCGTGTCAGAGTTCATCCGCGCCTTCTCATACCTGAAAGCGTCACTGGAGACACCGGCACTGTCGATGTCGTCCCGGCGGATCCGGTGGCTTCAACTAGGCGGTCTATGGCCCGCAATCACAACAGTGTCCCTGCTGGAGCAGCTGCGATCGACGGCTAGCCCGTGTTTCGGGGATGGGATGCGAGATGCGCTGATCGATTTCGGCCTGGCCATAACCAAACTGCAACGGGTGATGAGACTGAATGACTGTGTTCGGGCAGGCGACAAATCGCGCTTCGAGGACGAGGAAGCCAACCTCGGACATACCAACTGGAGACCCCAGGACCATCCCGACTGGATGCTCTTGGAAATAGATTCCAACTTACTCATCCGGCCCAGCCAGGTCGATGTGGCCCTAGCTACCATTTCGCCAGCGTCGGGTACAAACTCGGTTTTGCAGATGAACATGGGGCAGGGCAAAACATCATGCATCATTCCGATGGTCGCGGCTTCGATGGCTGACAAGCAGAGCCTCGTGCGCATCATCGTCCCGAAAGCGCTGCTCCAACAGACTGCTCAGCTGCTCCACTTGAGGCTTGGGAGGATTCTGGACCGCCAGGTCAGCCACATCCCCTTTTCCAGGCGGACGGTGACGAAGGACGACAGCATCCGATTGTATTACGACATTCATAAACGTGCCCTGAAGGCGGGGGGGCTGATGCTGTGCCTACCAGAGCACAATCTGTCCTTCCTATTGAGCGGGCAGCAGAGGATCCTCGACAACAAGGTCAATGAGGCGAAGCCTATGATCAAAGTGAACACTTGGCTGAGGTCCGTCTGTCGTGACATTTTGGACGAATCCGACTACACCTTGGCGGCTCGAACTCAACTCATCTACCCCTCCGGCCCGCAAATGCCCGTCGACGGTCACCCGCATCGATGGCAAGTCGTCCAAGCCCTACTTAGCCTCGTCGATCAACACCTTTACAGTTTACAAAACTCGTTCCCCCAGTCCATCGAAGTGGTCAGACGACAGGGGGGTGGCTTCCCTCTCATCTACTTTGTGCGCCGGGACGTCGAAGACGAGTTACTGAAGCGACTCGCCACAGACGTTACCAAAGGCCACGGCAGTATCCTCCCCGTAAGCACGTTTGACAATCGAGAACGTGCGGCCGTCAGGGACTTTCTCGCCCCAGGGGCGAAAAAGCTGAAGTCCACCACTCTTGACAAAATACGGAACCTGCGTGCGGATAGGCCCCAGGTGAGACAGACGGTGTATCTCATCCGCGGATTAATCGTCAATCGTATCCTGATCATGACGCTGAAAAAGCGCTGGAACGTGCAGTACGGCCTTCGGCCCAATTCGGATCCCGTGGCGGTCCCATACCACGCTAAAGGGGTGCCCAGTGAGCAGTCGGAATGGGGCCACCCCGACGTGGCGATCCTATTTACCTGCCTCGTGTTTTATTACGGCGGCATTGATGAAAGCCAACTGCGGCTGGCGCTGGCTCGCGTGCTCAAGTCAGACGATCCGTCCACCGAGTATGATAAGTGGGTGCAGTCCTCGGAAGAATTCCCGGCATCTGTGCGGGCGTGGAACACAATCAACATTGAGGATGACGCCCAGGTCCGTGACATATGGAAAGCGGTGCGGTACCGGGTCGTTGTGGTCGACTACTTCCTGAACAATTTCGTTTTTCCGCAACACGCGAAGCAGTTCAGGGTGAAGTTACAGTCCAGCGGGTGGGACATCCCGCTATTCTCGACGCAGCTGGAATCAATGTCTGCGGACGCGATGAACGGCTCCGCCGGGGATCAGCTGTCGAAGAAAGCTCGACAACAACCACTCACGACAGGCTTTAGTGGCACAAACGACAACCGTACTATGTTACCGCTCACCATCCACCAGGCAGACTTGGCAACGCTATCACACACCAACGCCGAGGTTCTCACATATCTTCTGCACGGCCGGTCTCGCAGGTGTCAGATCATCACCAACCCCAGGGATGGCCGGGCGACGGAATGGGACTTGCTCCGTATGCTTAGGGCACAGAACATCCGGATCCTCATTGACGCGGGGGCCCAAATTCTCGAGATGGACAACGAAACACTCGCCAGGGCGTGGCTCAAAGTCGACGAGCGGTGCGATGCCGCACTATATTTCGATTCGACTAACAAACCGTGGGTCATCTCCAAGCATGGCCGCAAAACGCCGCTGTTGGCATCGCCATATGCCGACGATTTAAGAAAGTGTCTCGTGTATCTTGACGAGGCTCATACCCGGGGGACTGACCTTAAATTCCCGCTTGACGCGCGGGGTGCCCTCACGGTTGGCCCGGGCCAGTCCAAGGACCATACAGTTCAAGGTGTGTGCCCCCTGCTCTCTACTAGATTCCCCACTGCAATTGCGCTGACTCTCAAACTTGAATTAGCGGCCATGCGGCTACGCCAGCTCGGGACGTCACAGGCCATCACGTTTTTCATCCCGCCCGAGGTGCACCAAGTTATTGCCGACCTGCGAGCGAAGTCAAAGTTCGATAACATCGACTCCCACGACGTGTACGTAGAGCCTCCACTGCGTTAGCGTTGTGATACGGCTCGCTAATACTGACTGTGCGTTGGTCGCAGCATCTGCTGGCTTCTCGACAATTCTTGCGACAGCATCGAGCAGCTGCAGCCGTTATATTACTCGCAAGGTGTTGATTTCTGCCGTAGAACCCAAGCCGCCCTGGACAACCCCGACTACTTGACGAACCCGGACCACCGTGCCCAATATGTGTCATCCATTAGGCAAAACGAGCTGCAGACGCTTCAGGAGATGTACGAACCGAAGGCCAAGGGGAGCAAGCACGGCAATTTCCAATTATCGCATCCCAAGGTGGCTGCATTTGCGGAGGAGCTCAACCTTCGGCGCAAGGGCTTCCAAGACACGGGACGGGCCGTTCATGGCTCAGCACTTCAAGAAGTCGAACAGGAGCGCGAGGTTGCTTTTGAAGTTGAGTCGGTTCGGCAGGTGAAAAAACGGGTGCAGTACGACGCGCTACGCTTTCCAGGTCTCCACGCCGAGATTGAGATCTTTACCCGCACCGGACGGCTGCCCGTTGACAGCCATGCCGTTACACATGTCTTCCAGCTACTTTCGAGCACCTCGCTGGGCCGGAAACACAAGGTGTCGGGTCGGGGCAGCCACGCGCAATCCAAGCTGTTCGTGTCGGCTGAGTTCAACCGGACAGTGAAGCTCTACACCTCTTCAGCCCCAGATACTCTTCTGGTAAGTTTCATCGCCTCTAGTGATTGAGTTCCGCCCCCTTTCTACTTGTCTAACACGGCGATAGCGCCCCGTCAGCTGGGTGCTCTGGAGCGGCCTATTCGAAACAGCCGTCGTCCTTGTTCCCGAGGAAGCCGAAGAAGTTATCCGCATGATGTACGCGAAAGCCACGCACCCCAAAGTCCACCTCATGACCTACGCATCCCCCGTAACAAAACGAATGATGGCGTTCAACAACCTAGCCTTCTTCAGCATGCCACCCCTGCCCAAAGACTGGGCGGCACCCCAGTGGCTCAAGACTGAACTCGGCTTGCTCGCCGGAAGACTATACTTTCAATGGCATGAGTACGAATCGCTTTGCACATTCCTCGGTGTGATCGAAGACGATAGGGACATGGAATCGCCTTTGGTCGCTGATGATGAGGAACAAGGGCCAGATTCTGAGGATGACAATGACGTTATACAAGATGGCCAAGGGCGAGGCGAGACGGTGATCTCTCCTCGGAGGGATGGGCGGACTGTCAACATGTCATTCTCCCCTCGGCCTTTGACATTTCTACAGGAGTGGTTGGCCATGAGACGACACGGGCAAGACTTCGTCCAAACGCCTATGGGATTTATAACACAAGGCAAGGCGTTGCAGGCAAGCCATCCGTTTTTCGGTCAGGACAATGCGTCGAGCGTACCAGTAACTCAAGTTGGAACATCTGTGGCTGGGACGACGGTTGGTGTAGCAGGTGGTGGGAGCTCTTGGGGAGCGAACGAAAATGGCTATGCTGACGAGGTTGTTGAGTTTGATGGTGTGGATGATATGGGTGCGAATGTGGGTAATAATGAGAGCGATGAAAAAGGGGAGGATGTGGTGTATGATGATAGCGAGTGGTTCGACTCAGACCTGTCTGAGTGAGGTGGTATTGGAAGACTGGTGTTAGATTGAGATTATAAGTAAAGCAGGCGAGTAACAGTCTATTATCTAGTTAATTGTTATTATTATTATTCATACTCCGCTATGCCCTAGGGCGTGCCAGACCCTCAGCTATTTAGTGTACTGTCACGAATATGGTCGCATGCAGACGACCCGGCGGGTCACGCTGGTCGTGCCCCGAGCCAATCGGCAAAGAAGGGCCTCCTCCAATGGGAACCGGATCATGAGCTGCAGACGCGATCCAAAGGTAGCCAATCAGAAATGGATCATTGGATCGAGAAGCGATCTAATGATCCAGGACGGATCGCAGGATCATGGAAATATTCTTCGATCCAGGTACGGAGGTACCCAGGAATTAGCTAGTATATAGTCACTCGTTCTGGAGAACTCTGGGAGTCCTCCAGTGAGCAATCACAACTACAGTTCGCTACAAGCTCGAGAGCCTACTGTTGAGACAAGTCTCTGTTGTGCACCCTTTGGCTGCACCGAACCTAAGCACCCTTGAGAGATTACCTTCAACCGAAGCTGAACCCTAACAGGACAGGATCCTGAAGTAGGTTCGTCACATGTACAGGAAAACCGTGCCCTCCCGGGCCGGGTGAAAAACCCATACCAACAATCAAGGAACGATGCGTTCTGGTGAGTCTGCATATACAAAGAGAGGAGGCCTCCTGGCCTCCGGACGGGGGCGTTTCAGGCTGCCGCTTCCAGCTCGAGCCTCCTGGCTAAGTTGTACATCGGCAGCTTCCCCGAGTCCATCAGCCAGTCGAGGACTCTCCTCGCGAGCCGTGCAGTCGTGGGATTGATGCCGTGTAGTGAACTGGGGTATACGCCTTGCAGTGGCCAGAGGGGTAGGGTTATCTATTTTCCGTTTTTCCGCCTTGGCACTTCTCATGTATTTAGGAGAGACAGCTCCCGCCCTCTCAGGGGTTAAGGGGGCAGACAATTCTCACTCTTTTCTTTCAACACTTGCAGAAGTGACATTTCTTTCGCGGCAGCTGTGACCGCAGCCCTCTGACCAGAGGGCCACGCGCGTAGGCGTATCGATACCGCGATCGTAGGATCCGCGGCATCACTTTGTTGTTTCCTGAGCCATCTCCTCTCTCATGCTGCATTGACATCACAACGAGCGTGGCACGTGACCAGCGTTGGTGGTGTGTGTGGTTTTGAGGTGTATCACCGCTTTAGTAGAAACGCTTCAAACAGGTCGCGGTACTCAGGAGGAAGTCGCGCCTTGATCTCGTCAGCTGTCAGAGACGGTTTATTCGACTTGTCGAAGAACTTGCGGGCATCCTCCTCGGTGATGCGCCGCATCGTCGGTCCATCTCGCCAGACTTCGTCAACAAAGCTATGAAAAACAGCTGGCAGTCGTGCCCTGTAATCGCCTGCATCACCATTGCGGTGGAGAAGGTCCCTGAAGAACCCGTCTGGCAGGTCGGGAAGCTCGGTATATGGTACCTCTTTCATCGCCTGCTCCAGCTCGCCGAAGGTGGTTCTCATGACCGCGACGCCTTTCTGGCGGCAGAGCAGGGCGAAATTCGGTGCGTTCAGCAACTTAATATCAGCGCCGTCGATGCGCTCGGTCCGTCGTGCCACCCCAGGGGTCGGCAGTGCCCGGTGCGGCTGGGCTGGTGTTGCTCGCTTCCCCGCTACCATTCTCGCCTGCCGGGGAGAACAAGAGGGCTGATTTGGTATCATTCTGGCCCTTGCGTGTGGTGGCGCCATTGTCCACCGGGGGCCTCCTCTCGCCTCCGCGGCGTTGCGATGCTGTAACAGCTGTTGGCGGAGGCGCCAGCTGCGCCTCCTGCGTGATCTCGCTGCCCTTTGTTCCACAGATAATTTGCTAACAACGGTCTCCGGCTGCCCCTCGGGTTCGCCTTCGTCCTCGACATCCTCGACATACATATGGAATCGCTTCCCAGGGTCGGAAACTGTGGTCGGCCCAATTGCTCGGGGCGGCCGGCAGTGCCCCCGGCAGCCCTCACGAAAAGTAAGGGATAATTTCTCCCGATCCACGGCCGGGTTGTGTTTTCTCAGCCACGGGAAGCCGAGGATGACTGGGTTATCCTCCGCTAACGTTGTAATAAAGAACTGTAGTTGCTCGCGATGGTCGCCAATCACTAGGCCCACTTGTGTCTTCCACTCAATCCATGACGATAGAGCGCCGTCGGCAAGGAACAGTGGCCTCTTTTCTGGTAGTCTCGTTAACGGAATATGGTGCCTGACTGCGAACCTGAAGTCTAGGAACGCCAACCCAGTACACCCAGAATCAACCAGTGATACACACGGAATTGCGCGGCCGCCTACAAGGAGATAAGAAGACAATGTAATGGAATTTTTCTGGCCGATAGCACTAATGATCAATCTGTCATCGGCACCGGCGAGCGTTATCCCCAACACCTTGTCCTCCTCCCTATAGTCGGCCCTCCGCCTCCACACGCGGCTCTGTGTGGAGGTTAGGCGTTTCCCTGGCTGCTGCGGTCCTCGCTCCGACCTTCGTAGTTCGTGGTGGGCTGGCCATCGCCGCTCCAACCGTCCTCGGAGTCGACCTCGCCTACCACATGGCCTGGGTTCTGCACGTTCAAGAAACGGACCTGGGAGTTGTAGCCGCCCCGGAAATCGCCACGCATCTCGCCGCGGCGAGTCGGAGGACCTTGGTAATTGCCACTATTGCCGGTATTCGCGTTGTTACCAGGGCCGTTGAACGCTCGCTGCTGCTGGTAAGCGCCTCCGAAATAATTGTTGTTCCCACCTTGCTGAGGGCTATAATAACCCTGAGAGTAGCCCTGGCTGTTGTAAGCGCCGCCATAGCCACCGCGCTGGCCGCCACCGCGAGAGCCGCCACGACCACCACGGCTCGGGTATGTGGGGCTACGGCACTGGCGGGCCTGGTGGCCGGCTTTACCGCAGTTGAAGCAGAGGCCATCGTTGGCTCGACGTAGCTTCTCCTCTTCAGGGATCTTTGCCAAGTTGATCCTCATCTGGTCGAGGTCCATGGCATCGGGATCCTTGGCCTTGCCGCCGTTGCCGTTGCTGCGGTTCTGACTACCGTTGTTGTTGCTGGCTGCCTTGCGGAGGTGGTCTTCGCCCTCCATGTTGATTGCCAGTGTCTGGGCCATCTTGACCCAGCCTTCGAAATCGTTGCGCTCCGGGGTATTGATCTGCATGTTGAGGGCCTCCCGCATAGGCTTGGAAAGCCGCTCACGGAAACCACGAACGCGGGCCGTACCATCCCAGTCGCATACGTCGGTGAGGTTCGTATATTCAGTCAAGAAGTCGGTAAACGCCGCAAACTCGTCCTTCTGCGACAGGCTACGAAGCTTGTTCTCCGCGTTGGCCGCTAGATCCATTGTAGCGTACTTACGGGCGAGGTGGTCCATAAAGTCGGTTGCGGTTTCCCACGGCCAGGTGGCCGAATCGGAAGGGTTCGCCGTCACCTTCTGGACACCCTACTACTACTACTACTACTACTCCAAGTATCCTGAATCAGACCATGTTAGGCTGATTATGGGGTGGGTCTGGTAGCAGGGGCCCTGGATTGGCTCGGATTAGCTCGGACCACACCAGGCTGAACTGATTACCACTCGCACCACACGAGCTGAACTGATTACCATAGCTTACCCACCCATTATAGTTAGAAGGGAAGCCTTAGCAAGCACACCACCACCACTATCAAGCACACCGCTATTCCTGACTGGGAAAAGCGCGTGTGCCCCACTGCAGCAGGACAAGCTGAATTCTTTGACAGCTGCCAGGTGGGCCAACAGCGCAATTGAATTCTTCCTCAAAGCCATCTTCACAGCAGTGTTACTGCCACAGCATTAACTTTCCGCTTCCAATTAACGGCCTGCTGCCGCCGAGCCTGTCAGGTATGCTTTCAGACCCTGATTCTAATTATCTAGCTAATGATGTTATTCTTAAGCAGAATGGAAGCAGCCGGATGGTCATCGCAAACGCCAGAGCGGCCCTGCGGCCCGCCGCCGCCCGAGAATACCTACGGCACTTTGGAGGAGGCATAGGCAGCCACCCAAGCCCACGCTTCCACCAACGGCTACAGGATGGTCAAGAACGGCACCAAATCTGGCCGAGCGCGCTTCCGCTGTGCCAAGGGTCGTGAGTACAAACCTCAGGCCAATCCCGAGACCCACGAATCCAAGCGCCGCAAGACCAGCACGCAGTTTACTGGCTGCAAGTTCCAGCTTGCCGCCCGGCCTCTCCCTGACGGCAGATGGGCTGTGAAGCTTCCTGACGGCCCAGCAGCGTTGCACAACCACGGCTGGAGCTACCCCACTGCCTTTGCTGGCGCCAGAGCGAGAGACTCGTACGAACCCGGCACAGCGGCACCGCGGGCCTCCGGTCGATTCATCGATGGCCTAGATGCCCTGGATCCCGACATTGAAGATGACCATGATCGGGCGCTAGCGGCAGCCGAAGTAGCTGCCCACGAGGATCAGGAAGATGCCGTTGCTTTGGGGAATTAGCCAGCCGGCGGCAGACGCGGCTGATGCTTTGATGAATCGTTAGCATATTTCAGAACAGCAGAAATACAGCAGAATTGCGTTATCTACGATTTGTTCGGTTGATGCTGTTGTGGTTGCTGCTGGCACTGTGGCGGGCTGCGGCTGGCCTGGCAGCTGTCAAAGGAATTTAGTTTGTACTGCTGCAGTGTGGCATATTCGCTTTTCCCAGTCAGGAATAGCGGTGTGCTTGATACATTACCGCCGCATGCTGATATTGAAAAACCTTGACGGCTTACGCTTTGAGCGAATTTATCCCGGCTTGAGCAAAAAGAGCAGCTCCAGGCGAGTGAGCGGGAGGTTGACGGTACGTTGCCGGCTTAGGGCACCTAATCGGTTTGATCCACAGCCCGCTCCTTCCCTCGAGCTGGTACCCAACCGCTCTTGCCTTCGAGAGCAGTCACTCTACGGCTTAGAGGAAGGAACAGCTTCAACAAATAAGCCGCTTAAGGTCGTAAGCCGAAGAGAGACCCCTCGCTGCTGTGAGCGAATATGTCCCGGCTCGTGGATACCCGCCTTGCACCGCTAAGTAGTGGTGGTGGTGTGCTTGCTAAGGCTTCCCATATAGAAACACAGCAGTTCGACTATTGCTCCCTAATTTAACCAACCTCGTTTTTTTCCTACTCTATTGCTTTTTTCTCCAAATTACGCTTACCCTCCCCCCAGCCATACCCCTAGCCGCCCTTACCCACATGTTGGCCGACAACCTAGTCCCCGATCAACGTGTTGGAAGTTGTGGCACTTGGCACTCGGACATTCGGTTGCAGAACATGTATGGCTGCCCAACGTGGGCGCAATGCAGCCTACGTGGGGGGAGGCCAGGAGCTGACGACCAGCTATTTTACACAAGATGAGGGGAAGGACAGACAGAAACAAGGACAACCTTCAATTGATGACTTCGGGGCTGCTCCGAGGATCCCAACCCACTGTTGTAAGCTTCAAAAACATTTGTGTGATAACCGTGGAATCGTGGCTGTTGGTCTTCCAACACAACGCCGGTGCCGCCTCCTTCTTCTCCTTGATGGCCCACGCCGCCGCCTCGAACTCGGCCCGGATGGCGGCTTGGAAATCGGGTGTCTCTCCTACCCGCTCCCGCTCCCGCTTGCGGCCGCGTCGGCGGGCGGCACCACCTCAAACAACCGCTGCAGCGCGCCCGTCCGGCCGAACTGCTGGCAATACACCCCGTCCACCCATATGTCGCCCAACCCACCTACCGGCCCTGCCCCGGGCTTCCTACCACGCCCTCTGGGGTTAATCCAACCATGCTCTGACCGGCAATGCTTCTGGATATCCTGCCTCGTGCGCCGGATATGCCCACACTCGATGCACTTCTTACCGTCGCTCCACATGGGCAATCCGTCGATCGCCGGCATCACCTCGCTGGGGAATCGGATGTCGTCTACGCTAGCGGCTAGCGAACCGTCATCTTCCAGCGCCAACGCCTCCTCCACGATGCGCTGCCGATCCCCTGGAGCTAGAGAGGAGTGCTGTGAATTGACATGTGCCGCAACCGATTTCGCCGTAACCGCACCGCAGTGCTCGCGGCAAATAGCGATCCGGAATGCGGGCAATCGTTTGAAGAATTCATCGAACAGCACTATACGTAACCCCTTCCCTCGTGTAGGGGCTGGGATAGGGGCTAGGATAGGTAGCTGACCAACGCTCACGACCCTGGCCCCGCCCTGCGCGATAGCTGGTACCGCTCGCGTTTCTGTCCCCGTTCCCATTTCTGTACTTGTTGGAAACATCTCCCTTGCTGATCTCGAGCGAGACTCTAAGTCCTGTGGGTATCTGGCCGACTGTACGCTAGGATCGTCGGGGGCCGTACCATTGGGGGCACTCTCGGCCCTGGGGGCTAGAGCCTTTTCTCCTTCTAAACGCCGCCTCTTCGGCGGTCTGTGGACGGGAAACGCATCAGGCCCTTTCTCGTCAGCTTGGTCGGATCGATGGCCAGGTAGGGTACGATCTGGCTGCGGGCCATTCGGAGCTGTTCGAGGCTGTACGGTCCGAACAAGCGGCGCGGAGGACGCCGGCTCACGGACGTCAAGCGGGCAGTCGTTCGGCTGTAGAGAAACTCGAGGAGGCTGCGCCGCCATTCCGGGGATTTGGCGCGCCGGATCCGGCTGCCCGAGCTGTAGAAATCCGTGCCATTCCAAAGATAGCCACTTGTAAAGCTGCAGAAGAGCGGGTTGGAGGCTGTCGGGGAAGGCCCCGTCCAGCCCGTACGTGTAGGCTCTCTGCAAGGGCCGATGTCCGCTCTGCCAGGCGAACGCCACGCCACCGTCAGCGTCGCGCCTTCGATCATCGTAGCGGTTAAACGGATTCCTGATTTGCCGAACGTGCTTCTCGGTAACGGCAATGGAGAGCTGCCGATATACATGTGTGCCAAACGCTCGGCCGACGGTCGATTCGGTGAGCCGCCGCAGCGCCCCTGACAGGACGTGTGTCTTCCACAGCCTGTCGGATCTCTGCGGGGAGCAGAACATCAACGAAGACTCGACGTCGATTCCGTAGCAACGCCGTTGCAGCATGTATGTGAACGGCCGGATATACACAAGGTACTGGTAGAGGAGGCGGCCGACCTCGTCCGGCAGCATGCGGGCGACTTGGAACTCTTTGTTGGTAACCGTACGGGCCTTGGTATGCCTGGTTACGAGGAAGAAGGAGCCGTCGTAGACGTATATGCCCCGGCTTGTCGAAGCGCCGTTGCAATGTTCTAGGCACATCAGCTCCGTCGCCCGAGCAGCCTGCCCGCCGGTGAGGTGGATCAGTGCCATGAGCTCCACCAGCGCTTGGTCGTGCAGCTCGATATAGCGACGGACGGCCTGCTGGTCCCATCCGTTCCTACCGATCAGACCATTCACGGGGGAGAGGCAGGCACGCTCCGACAAGGCCAAGAAGGCATCGACCAGGTGGTTCACCGGTTCGGTCACGAACGAGTAGCCTTTTCCCACATCCGACATCTTGTCCCGGAGGGCGTGGAGATCGACCTGCGGCTGCAAGTCGTACATCAGGCGCCTCGTCGACAACGCGACGGACTGGAGCAAGTCGTGCGAGAGTGCCCGAAACTGCTGCATCGAGATACGGCCCTCGTCCCACGACAAAACCTGGTCGTCATCGCTCCACTGGACACGGAAGGCGGGTCCATCCGACCGTGCTAACTTGCGGCCATAGGTCCGAAGACTGAGCAGCTCGCCTACGGGGGCCTGGGAGCCCAGGCAGAATGCTGGCACCCGGACTTTATTCAGGCGCTCGACCTGATTCCGGTGCGGCCGGGCTGCTATCCGGATGTGGTGGTGGGGAAGGCGCGGGAGAACGGTCTCTAAAAGAAGGAGGCGCGCGCAATAGATCAAGGCGGAAAGCTTGGATGTGTACCGGGAGGGTCTCTCAAACGAAGACCCGTCTGCGCCGAGGCCTGCGACGCCGCTGAAGTAGACGAGGAGGGTAGAGCGTGCTTGGCCGTCACGGAATGGCTCGGTCACCAGAAGCCTAGCGAGCTGTAGCAGGGCGTCCTGGTAGTACGGATCGGACCCAGCGTCCTCCCCATCTTCTGAGCTAGACTCGGTATCCTCGCTATCTCCGTCGTCTACGCTAGAGTCGTCCTGGCTGGTTGCGGCGTCCTCGCCTTCGTCATCGTCATCGTCATCGTCATCATCATTGAATGCGCTTACGTCGTCGTGATCAGCAGCAGCTCGCCTTGTCTGCCGCGTTCGAGATGGCCATGAGAAGGCGGTAGTGTCCACGGTCTCTGTCCCAGAATCGTGGGCATTGTCGTAGCACTCATCCTCGCTCCCGCCGCCGGACCCCCGCGCGCTCGGCTGGGCTGCTCCTCTAGTTGCGCGGTCCACGCGCCGCTGACCCTGGGTTCGTGGTTCGCCGAGCGCGGACCAAGCCGCTTGCAAGGCGTCACGCTGGGCCTGCGTCAACGACCTCCGGCATAGAGAAACGCGGGAAGCCTCCGGCAGGCGCCAGAGCCGAAACGAGAAGCAGAAGAACCTGAGAAAGAGCCTCCAGTAGGATTGGGCCGTGGACTGGCGGCCTACGAGGTCAAAGGGGACCCTGTGCGGACGCACCGGGTCGGTGCTCCGAAGCCACAGCCGGATCGACACGTCGGTGTGTCGCGCCGTGTCCTCACAGCGGCTCTGAAGCCCGCGCAACGCCGACGCAACGCGGCCTAACCGATCTTCGTCCTCGCGGGTGCTCCGGATCGTTGTTTCGTCTCCAGGCGCGCTAAGTCGCAGGCCGTCCCCTTCTTGGCACGGTGGCAGGGCGAGCCTGACGAGAACGTCGCGCCTCGCCCCCTGGAAGGTCTCTAACCACCCAGTCCGCCGCATCCAGTTCGTCTGTAGAGCTAGATCAGGTGGGCTCGTGCCGTCTGTCTGGCGAGCGGTAGCCGAACGGCCGGCCAGGTGTTCCCGCTCGGCTTGGTGCAGCGCGTCAAGGGCAGCCCTCTGCTCGGTTGTGGCCTGGTTCCGCAACCGGGAGGAAGCGTCTTCTGGTCGCTCGGCCGGGGATGGGTCCTGCGTAGCGATCCAGTACCCGCGGGCGCCGTTCTGGGTCCAACTCTGCAGGGCAACGTCCTCTAAGACCTCGTCGCGCAGCCAGCCCCTATGCCCCTGGGTGCGGCGGCGATTGTGGGCTTTCGCTAGGTGCCGCGTGATGAGGTCGACGCTGGTTGTCCGGTAGGTACAGTGACGGCAGGCAACGCCGGTACGAGTGGCCAGCTGCGGATGGGCCGGCGACCAATCGGGGCGGAGAGGTAGGGTGTTGGGATCCGGAAGACATAGGGCGCGAACCAAGGGGTGGAGGCCGTCGCGCGACCGCTTTGGGATGGCATGTTTGTCAGCGAGATGCCGCGTCACGCAGTTGCCATTGGGCTGCAAGGCGTAGCCGCACGGGCGGCATAGCAACGCGGGCTCGGGCACATTTAAGACCAAACCGATTGCGGCAAGGCGCCGGTTGCGCTCCTCCTCTTGGAGAAAACACCAGTCGGGCTGGAGTGGCAGTAAGGCCTGCTCCAGATTTCCCGTCATATCGGGATACTCTAGCCAGGCTGCTTTACTACGCTGTCTACTCAAGCATTAGGGGAGTAGTTCGACTTGTAGACGCCTAGGACATTAGTATATGCGTACCTAAATATACTAGTTCGACCGGCAGCAGCAACAATATACTTTGGAGAGAGAAGAGAGCGTGACGGATAGACAGATATTAGAAAGTTTCTACGTAAATACCAATGCTGTACGGACTGTACCAATCAATCACAAAAAGAAGTAGGGAGTGGCAGGCAGGTTGGACGTCGGGATGTAACCAATCGGCCCCTATCCATGCATCCCACGAACCGAAGTCTGTTTCAGAGAGAACCCCGTGCTAGCCCAAATGGCGCTAGTGAAGTCAAGGGCTCAATTTCATAGAAGTGACATGGGCATTTTCATGTCAAATTTAATATAGATAGCATGTGCAACATCCTGAGATTAAGCTAGTTTCTATGGTATAACTAGAGAGCTTAGAGAGGAACTAAATTATACGAGAGTAAATGGACATTGAAAGTGGGAGTTGTGATTGATGGGGTGCCGGGTTTGCGACGCTTAGATCGTCGAAGAACGCTGGATCGAGATTAGCGTACAAAAATTGCTGGCGTCGCTTCGTTCGTCAGTCGCGCGGCACTTCGCTACGCTACGGGGCGCTTCCTTCCTCTCTCCCGCTCCTGGCAATTTTCCTGTCCCTCTCCGGAGGACAATCGGGGTTAGGGTTAATTACGGGACAGACGAAGCGCCAATATCTGTCCGTCGGCCAGCAACTCCATCTACTTGAGCCATCTACGAATCGTTTCTATCCCGCCACTCACGTTACGTATCTACACTCACGTCCTCGCTACTTACAAATCAATTAGACTCTGAGGGAACCTCCCCCGCCACAGCATCTAACGCCTGCAGTTGCCTGGTCGCGTGATCGGACAACTTCAACCCCATAGCTGGTGATGGTGTCTCGCGGTAGATCCTGCTGCGTTCGAAGGGCCGCTCAAACATCAGCCCGCGGAGTGTCTTCACCCGCGAAACGGCCACGTAGGAGAGGCCAGAAGCAAACTCTGGCGCAGAGATGTCGCAGACAACCTTGTCCAGGGTGATGCCCTGTGACTTGTGGACGGTGATCGCATAGCTGACCAACAGCGGGAACTGCTCTCTTGAACATGAGTTGGCGCCGACCATGAAGTCCTGCCGCACTCGGAGGATGGGAACAGCCAGCTTCTCTCCACTACGGAGCGGCTCCCCGTTCGGCATCGTGAAGGCCGGGCCGTCGTAGTCATCGAAGGCCACCATGATGACCTAGGGCGGGTCTCGCAGCACGTCGGTACCTTCTTTCCAGGATATGTCGTAGACTGTGCCCTGTGCGCCGTTGACGAGCCCGACGTCGGCCCACAAATTCCGCGTCAGCATCACCCTGCAACCAACACACAAGGGCAAGCGCTTGGCCAAGTTGCCGGCATTTGAGGATTCAACCTTCTCCGCACCAACACCCTCATGCTTTGCCTCGACCTGAATGGCGGGGCTGTCCAGGCCAAGCATGTGTTGGTGGTTGTACTCGACGACCTGGGTCTTGGTGGGATAGATGCGAAGCGTATCAGCAAAGCTGTCAACCTCCTCGGGAGAGAGCTTGACAGAGCATCTCGAAGCAAGGAGCTCCCAGGAGGGTACCGACACATCAGCCTTTCGCAGTTCTTCCAAGGCCCGCCGAAACGGGGCCTGGTCTTCGCCCTGCTGCCGCTGTATTGTGGTCAGAAACACCGACTTGTCGAATGAGAGGTAAGCATTACGCCCGACAATCTCGATGCCCTTTAGGTCGTCGCGTGTTGAGTATAGCGGCTTGTTAAGAACACGGGGGAGCTGGAAGAAGTCTCCAATCAGGATGACGCTGAGGCCGCCAAAGAACTCGTCGCGGTTCTCCGGAAACACCTCTCGTAGGGGCTGATCGATCCACGCGAGGGTTTTGAGGCCCAGCATGCTCTTCTCGTCGATCACGAGGTAGTGGATGCCCCTGAACCGCCGCTGCAGGGCGTTCAGGGTCGTCGGAGTCTCGGAGAGCGAGCGGTAATTTCCGTCGACGGGGAGCCGCAGCATGGAATGCAGAGTCTGTCCCCCTATCTGGTTGCTCGCCACGCCCGTCGGGGCGGCCCTGACAATGGGGGAAACTCGGCCATAGGAAGCTGCCTCGGCCTGAAGATGAGAAGAGATGACCTTCACCATGTACGACTTTCCAGTCCCACCTCCTCCGTCGATCTGTAGACGAAGGGGCGGAGGCTGACGGTTCTCGTTCTTGGCTCTGTAGTGGCGCATGACCGTGTCGTATACCTGCCGCTGCTGCGTGTTCAACGTGTCACGGGCTGCGAGAGGCATCTCTTCCACGTCGTAATTACCTGGAGCGTCTCCATATCGCGGCCTGGCACTTTCACTCGCGGAACGCGCTCTTCAGGGAGATTGTGGGGAAGTTGGAGGTCGGGGACCAGCCGGGCCACCTCCTGCCAATCCTCAAGTGTGATGTCCCCAGCATCCTCCCCTCGCTCGAATTCATCCTCTTCCGGCAGCGGTAACCCTAACCCTTTATCTGTTGACCCACTAGAGACAGACGTTACCTGGGAGTGGTTGAACAGAATTGTCAACCGCTGCCAGCGACACCATTGCTCGACGACCTACTGTCTAACCCTAAATCAACCTCGAGCAATTGTTCCGACTGGCGATGGGGGTGGTTCAGGAGCAGCTTGACGCGGCAGAAGTCAGAGTACTGCTGATGGGAACGGACCGGCTTGTACCGGGGGTAATAATACAACAACCGCGCGGTCAAACGCTTCCCACCTGTACCATCTTCCTCAATGTTCAACCATTGTTCTGTGGTGGAAGTGCGCGCCAGCTGCGTGGTCGGTTCCTGGGGCAGCTGTTTTGGGGT
>NT_165978.1:4719662-4721439 GCF_000143365.1 Chaetomium globosum CBS 148.51
CTGAATTTGAGGCAGTGTTCATTCATGCCTAGGGACGAAAGGCATTGATGACCCAGGTGCGAAAGGTGGTATCGATCCAAGCCCCGAGGAAGCCAAGCACGGTAAGCAGCTGGTAGATGTTTGGAAGGTTATCAGTCATTCCGATCTGCATGGGGCCGAAGATCTCGATCTTGTCAAGACGATCGACTGCAAAGTAGAGAGACCACTCGTGATCGTGTGTTAGGATGAGGGGCAGCGTAGGCAGCTGCGGGCCTGATTTCCCGCCGCCAACACCGAGCATTTCCATCCGCCTATGCCAGGCTGCTATCCACACGCCCAACTGCAGTCGTCCTTCCTCGAGACTCGCTCCAGCAACCTTGGTCTCCATGGTCACGGCCGCAGGAGAGCGCATCAAGGGGGGATAATCGGTTTGGTTGACGCAGAGACGGGCCGAAATGAGTCCAGAGGACCTCATTTGCTTGGCCAGCTCGACAAGCTTGTTCTGGATCGCAATGTCGAGCTCTGACTCCGAGCCGAGGTTGGGCGCTAGCACAAAGTCTACCATCTTGCCCTCAGCCACCTCACCCGTAATAAGGCATGGAAGAAAGCAGGGTAGAATCCTGGCCGATGTTGCGTTCTCGCAGATGACAGACGTGTGTCGCCTCGACAAGGCAAGCTCCAACAGTGGTTCGTGAACCTTTGTATTCCACGCCGCCTCGGCGCGACGGAGAGCTAAACACTCCCTTGCGCGGTCTTTGATGGCGCGGACCTTGTAAAACTCGGCGTGAGCGATGCGTGCTTGAGACGTGGCGCCCTCTGCGGTGCCGGAAAACAGAGCCGAGACGGGAAGGTAGTCGAAAAAATGTTCCTCCTCTTGTCCTATCCCGTCTTGATCGTTTCCTCCCCCAGGTTTCCGGTACACAGAGTCTGGGGGTGGATGGCCTGTGTACAGAGCTTCGATCTCTGTGCGAATCTCGGCGGGATAGATCCCCGACTGGTATTTTGTAGCAGCGAAGATGTTGTAGTAGAGCTCCCGCACGTCTTCGGGGAGTTGTATCAGGCCGGCATTGTCATCGAGCGAGTCGAACAGGACGGGTTTATCGAGGCGCTGTAGCCCAGTGATGTTCTTGACAGGGCTGGCGGAACGGCGGGAACTTCTGGAGCTTCTGTCTTGGCGGGAGGATACGGCGGATGCAGCGGAGGAATCGGACGGTGGGGGGAACGCGGTTCGCATTGAAAGGGTGGTAACTGAGGGGCGTTGGGATCGACCCGATCGGGGTGTCGCATCGGGATCTGGATCGGGCCCATGGCTGTCGGGTCTGCTATCGTCAATCTTTCGCTTCTTGGGGCCGGGCGACAGGCTCCCGGTCCGCGCGGTCGAAGACGGAGGGGTTGTCATTTCGCCTCTAGTGCGCTTCGGTTTGTGCTTGACGCTCGTGGTCTCGCCGCAGTGGCCTTCGTGGCAATCGGGTAGGCTCGATAGCCAGTGATAGATGGCAGGGTTGTTGGACATGGTTGAGGGACGGGCAGGAGAGGCGTATTGACACAGCCCGTGGTTGTCTGGCGTTGGGCAAAACAATCAGATGCAAGCCTCCGTGTTGCTACCCGACGCGGAATCACGTGAGGGAGCGGCAACACGACTCTCCGTTGCATCAATCAGGGGGACCGAGTGTGGGCCCGTACACCCATTCGCGATGCGACATCAAATCAGATGAACTCCTCTCTCTTCTTGTATGTGTGTGCCAGTTCAATTAAATCAATCAAACTCGCCTCTTCTAGTTCATTGCCAGTGTGGGTC
>NT_165977.1:0-103724 GCF_000143365.1 Chaetomium globosum CBS 148.51
CCCCTCCCCCTCCCTCCCCTCCCCCCCCTCCCTCCTCGCCCTCGTCCTCGTCCCCCTGGTCAACCGGCTCTAAACGCCACGTCCGCCATAAATACGCCATCAGCATTTCCACGACTCGCTATACTTGGCCATCGTCGTACCCTTCTGGGCCGCGTTGAACGGCTTCTCGTTTGCCTCGCCGCCAACCTCCCGCCGTTCGATGTAATTCACCGACGCCGACCCGACCACCTCGACCTGCGACGCCTTCTGCGCCCGCCAAATCACCCTTTCCACGGCCAACAATACGACGGCTAACGCGGCTTCGCTGCGGGCCCTGCCATCTCTATTCCTATCCCCACCCTGCCCTCCAACCTCCTCTCCAGCCTCTCCGTCCTCTCCGCCCCCCTCCCCGTTCCCCTCCCCGTCCCCCTCCTCTACTTCTTCCTCTTCTCCACCACGGGCCGCCGTATCGTCGTTGCCAACCACTCGCGGTCAAACCCGCGCAAATGCCGCACCCACATGTTGGCCGACAACCTCGACTGGTCGCCGATCAGCGCCGCTGCCGCCTCATCCTTCTCCTTGATGGCCCGCGCCGCCGCCTCGAACTCGGCCCGGATGGCGGCTTGAAAATCGGCTGTGTCTCCCCCGCTCCCGCTTGCGGCCGTGTTGGCCGGCGTCGTCACCTCAAACAACCGCTGCAATACACCGGCCTGCCCGAACCGCCGGCAATACACCCCATGCACCCATACCTCGCCTAACCCGCCTACCGGCTGGGCCCCGGGCTTGCCGCCGCGTTTCCGCGGGTTGGTCCAACGCGTGCGGTCAAACATGCTCCGACCGGCAATGCTTCTGGATATGCTTCCTCCCACGCTGTATAAAACCCGCACTCGATACACTTCTTGCCATCGCTCCACACGGGTAATCCGTCGATCGCCGGGACCACCTCGTCGGGGAATCGGATATTGTTCGTATCGGCGGCCAACGAACCGTCGTCCCGTAACGCCAACGCCTCGGCCACGATCCGCTGGCGAACCCTGGGCGGCCAAATGCCGGTGCCGCGAATTGACATGCGACGCAACCGACCGCGCCGTCACCACGCTTCCATGCTCGTGGCAAACTGCCGTGCGGGATGCGGGCAATGGCGTGAATATCTCGCTGAACGTTGCCATGGTTTGTCGCTGCTTTTCTCCTGTACCGCTCTCTGCTCTCTTCTTTTCTACCTTGCTATCGACACGAACTCTTCGCTTGCTCCTCGGCATGGGTCGTTTGCGAACTACAGATGAATGGTATAATTAGCTGGATCCGCCGTATTCTGGGCATCACATACATAATTACATACCACTCTGACTATTTTGTTTGGGAAATCCTCTGCGAACACAACTCCCAACTGCTTCAACGGACGCGACCCCCTGATCTTGCGGCGTCCTTCTCCTTGATGGTCGGCGCCGCCGCCTTGAACTCGGCCTGGATGGCCTTCTTAAAGCTCTCTATCTCGCCGTCGCTCTCGCGCTCGCCGTCGCCGGCCGGCGGCGGCACCACATGCCTTGAAAATGCTTTTGAAGCTCGAACCCAGATCGCTAGTTGACGCACCATTTGTGATCCAAAGACACCCGCTACGAAGAGCGGCTGAGTAAGCCAAGAGACAGCATTCTCATCGTCATGGTACCGCGGGAGGTCCTCTCCTTGGTCCATGAAATAGTCGTCGACCTCCTCGCGGAGCTCTTCCTTGTAGGCGGCAACTCCACAGGTCCAAAATCCGACGACGCCGTCATAGAGAAAATTTCGGTCATAGCTGCATGCGCCATCCCGGCGCTCTATCCACGGGCCCCCGCCGCCTTGGTCTACCCACCTTGAGCAGAAGTCCTTCGGCAGGTGGCACACATAGCATCCCCCTGCAGGTTCGTAATCCCTTCCGTACAGCAGGTCTCCCATGTCCTCGCGGACCTTTTGTGCGCCTCCGCGGTGACACTGCCGGAGCGCGTGGCGGATCTGGCCCTCACCAAGACCACGCCCAGCACAGAAGGAACATCTTCCACGTAGCCATGCCAGTGCCCCTCTCCAGTTCTCCACTTCCAGTGCATTGTCCCAGGCTAGCTCGGGTGATCCCGCCGTCGCCGCTTCGGGTGACCGTCGTTGCTCCAGCCGCCAGTTGAACGCCAAGATCAACAGGTCAAGTGCGTGCAACTGCCGCGGCGAGCAGTACCCGTCGGTCAATCGTACTCGCTGCTCAAACCAGCCCCTTGCCTCCTTCTCGCTGCCCAGGTCTACGCCAGAATGATCGAGAACCAGCCTCGTCAAGACCTTCCCCAGGATCTGGTCGTCGTATGCGAGCAATGCCGCCATCATTCTGCGCACGACCGGCCGATTCCCGCAGAAGCCGTCGCGTCCTTGGGCGGAATCGTACTGCGCAGCGAGTCGCGCGCGGTCTTCGGGCCGGCGACTCGCTGCCTCTTCGAGTTGAAACTGCATCCGCATCTCATCGCAGACGACCCAGCCATGCCCACACATCGCACAAGCACCTCTCTGGCCATAGTATCGGGGGATGTTAAGCCCCTCTAGCCACCGAAGGAGGCGTCTCGCAGTTCCGCTGGTCTTCCATCTTCCACAGTCTTCTAGTCCGTGGTCTGGCTCTCGCTGCCCCGTAGTGGCGAAGCATAGCTCGCAGCCGACGAACCTCCATTCCTCAGTGCGCTCATGGATCATGCCTAGCCGACGGGTTGTCTGGTACGACGGATGCGGCGAGGAGTCTGCTTCTCCGGTACGCTTTCCGCCATACTCCGCCGTGATGACGAGCTTGGCATCCTCTGAATTGATGGAACGAACGACGGGCAGCTTCCCCGCCAGGTACGCTACAATTCTCCTCCGCTCCTCTGCCTCTTCGACCGTCGCAGCCGCATTGGGGCGGCCAAAAAGAGGTTCGTCCGCACGAGCGCTCACGGGACGTGTTGGCGGCGGCGGCGGCGGCGATGGGTCTGCGAGGCGAGTCCGCTTGCTCTGAGCGGCGCCTGGCTCGGGCCCAGCGGGCCTCTTGCGGTCGCCGCTGGGATGGGGGGGGAAGTCCCGGTGCCGGTGCTGGTGCTGGTGCCAAACGTCGCTTCTCGCCGTAGCCCGGGGCGACAATGGGGGTGTGGGGAACAGCTGGCGTGAGCTCGTACGAGTGAGCATTCCGTCCTCCTGCTGATGGTCCCCGTTCGCAATCGTCAATGCCGGCCCCGCCCGCTCCCGTCCCGTTCTTCGCCACAGCGGGGGGAGCAACCGTGCTGGGGAGGTGCAGGAATTCATGCCACCGACTCGATACCCAGGCATATCGCTCGAGGAGTTGGGGTTGTAGCTGCGCTGGGAAGGCTCCGTCGAGCCCGTATGTCCTTGCCCTCTGCAACGGGCGATGGCCGGTCTGCCAAGCGAAAGCGACATTGCGATCCGCCGCATCCGTCCGGTCATCGAACCGGTTGAACGGCTTGAAGACCTCGCGGACATGCTTTTCCGAGATGCCGACGGACAGTTGTCGGAGCATCTGTAGCGTGACGCCTTGCCCCCAGGCCTGTGCGGAGAATCGTTTGATGACGTTGGTGAGATGCCCCGTCGTCCATGCTTCGCTGTCGTCAGACGCCTGCGCGCGGAAAAGATACGTCGAGCACCCCCGCAAGCCGGGCGTCTGTTCCCGCATCAGCATGTCGACGACAGGTCGGATGTAGACCAGGTATTTGAAGAGGAGGTGGCCTGGCTGAGCAGGAAGGAACCGAGCGACATAGAGCTCCCTGTTTGTTGACCGCTTGGCCTTGTGGCTCCGCGTCAGGTACATCACGCTTCCGCCGTAGACGAAGATGCCGCGTTCGGCTGACATGGCGTTCTCGCACCGTAAATGGAGGAGGTCAGGTGCTCGCGGCTGGCCGCCGCCCGTCACCAACATCAGCAGTGCGATTGCCTCGCGGAACGCCGTTTCCTTCCGCACGTAGGTCTGCACTTCGCGCCAGTTCCATCTGCCATTCTTCGAGAGGCTGTTCAACTGGCTCGTACAGGCCTTGAATGACAACCGCAGGTAGGCCTCCCCGAGGCCGTTCTCTGGATGCGCCACGAAGGAATAGCCGTGCTGCCTGTTCGTCAGGCTATCCTTGATCAGCCCCAGATCCACGTCGGGCTTCCACCGGTACATGAGCTCATCGCACAGCCTCTCAGCCTCGTCGAGGACCACGTCCACAAAGGCTCGGAACTGGGCCATTGTAATGGTCAGGCGATCATTGTATGCGACGGACTGGCCGTCGTCGCTCCACCGGAGAAGGAACGAAGGCGGATCCGAGGCCGCCGTCGCCCTTCCGTAGGCCATGAGAGAGACGAGCTCTTCGAAGGGAGACTGCGCGCCCAGCACGGCATATCTCTGCCTGACGGCCTGGAGCTTGGCGACCTGATCCCTGCGTGGGCGCTGGGGTATGGCGAGAAGGGGATACTCCCTGGCGGGCAGGGCATACTCGAGGAATAGCAGGCGTTGAACGTAAATCAACCCGGCAAGGTGTGACGTATACGACTTTGCCAGTAGGAAGCTGTTGCAGTCCGGCGAGAACCCGAGGATCCCGCTGAAGTAAACGAGCAGGGTCGACGCTGGCCGGCCGTCGGTGACCTCCTCCTTGCAGAATTCCAAGAGGAGTCCGAAAAGCAACTCGAGCACCTCGGCTGCCTGAGTTCCGACCCCAAGCCCATATCCGGTTGGCGTCCTAGCTGCTTCCGCTTCCACTTCTCCGTCTCTGCCATTATCCTCGCCGCCCTCGCCGCCCTCGCCGCCCTCGCCGCCCTCGCCGCCCTCACCGCCCTCGCCGCCCTCGCCGTCTTCGCATTCGTCGTCACCGTCGCATTCGCCGTCACCGTCGCATTCGTCGCCACCGTCCACCGCATATTCCTCCCCGTCATCCTCGTAAATCGTCTCTGCGTCCGAAAGATCGTCGTCCTCGGAAAGCTCCACCCGGTCGCCATCGCCACGACCGACGGGGTCCTGGGCTGCACGCGACATCCCAGGTCTCTGTGCCTGCCGCCCCCAGTAGCCCGGGGGTAAGGGCATCATGTCGCTCCCACGCCTCGTGGTTCCAGATGGCCTCGATGAGATCCAGTTGCGCTTTTTTGAACCGGATCCCCGCCGCCCTCCTACGGACCTCTACTGGCATGCGAGAGGCGCGGAACACCATGGCCAGAAAGCGCTTGAGAAGCGCGTAATATTTCATCCTGCTGGATGGTCCGGATGACAAAGGCAAAAGGCAAAAGGCTTCGAGTACGTCGCATTCGGTCGCAGGCTCCGGAGCCAGCAGAGCAGGTTCCTGCTTGTTGACCGAGCGGTGTGTTCACACCGTTCCATGACACTCATCTGGGGGGATGCAGAGGACCGCGGTCTTCTGCTCGTCGTCGGCCGAGATCACGACATCCCGGTCCAGCCGCGCCCGGCCGTCTCCGGTCCCAGCCCGCCCAAGCAGCAGAGGTTGTGCGGCGGAAGGGAGCCTCGACGGCATCTCCGCGAGGGACCTCAGGAGCACACGATGGGCGCTCCGGTAGGTAACCTCCCATCCCGTCCGCTCAAGCCAGGGGCGGAGCTCCGGGTAGGCCGGTTTCGCATTGAGCGCGGCCATCGCCCTCTCGTCTGCGATGCTCTGGTTGTGCTGCCGTGCTCGACGGTACAGCTCCCCCAGGTGATGAAAGGCCTCCTGGTCCTCTACCGGACGCGTCTCGTTGCCGTCCTCGCAGACCACCCAGTACCGCCCCTCCGGAGGGTTGCGTATCCAGGCTTGCAGGTACACGGGCAGGAACGTGGCAAGCGGTCTGGCCCCCGGCGGTTCCCCCGCCCGCCTATGACGATTGGCAACATGACGAGATGTGTTTTGTTTGCTGATCGTCCGGTACTCGCAGGCCTTGCAGGCGAAGCCTTCGAGCTTCCGTAGATACGGATCCGGTCGGGACCGATCTGGGCGGAGAGGCACCGCAGCAGGCGTGTGAGACGGCTCCGCAGGTCGTTTGGTACATCGTGTTTCCGCTTGAGGTGGTTGCTCACCTGCTCGGCCCTTGGGGAAAGGCCGACGAGACATTCCGGACGGGCGCAGACGAGGACCTGGGCCACGGGGTCAATAACGAGTTGCAACAAACGCAGAAGCTCTCCTTCGTCCATAGCGCGCCGCGCGTCATTCGAGCCACAGGGGTCCGACGGCCGGTTTGTGTGTGAGTTCAGATGTCTTTTCTTTCAAGAGAGAGGAGGAGAGTGTTCGACGAGTAGATAGTTAGCGAGGGCCCCGGCCCCGGGGACCGATTTGTTTTCAGGAGCAAGTAGGTATGTATGTATGTAGTAAAGCTGCTGCGGGACAGCGCACGGGCCGGACTTTTTCGTGTATCAGGGGAGGGGGGCAGGGGGGGGGCCGGGGGGGGAGGGGGGGTGGGCGGGCTTGGGTGGCCCCATAAATCGGGACGGGTCCCCACAAATGGTGTATCAGGAGCAGGATCAGGAGCAGGAGCGGGGAACGGGGAGCGAGCGGAGGGGCCGGCCCCACAAATGATGTATCAGGGAGCTGATACGTCTGGGTATTGGTACAGTAGTAGTAGTAGTACCCTTTCGAGCCAGCCTGAAGCACGCCCCAGCCACCACCGCCCTGAGCGGTACATATTCCGGCTTTTCCGCCTGCTTTCTTTGCGCCACGCCGGCCGCGCCAGCTCACGTGACTAGTCACATGTGCCCTGCCCGCATGCTTTGGCTTGATCACTAGGAACCAGTCAGCGCTGGCAGCAGTTGGACAGCCGCGGCAGCAATCCGGCCAAAGCATCATACGGCAAATCTACGACTTGGCCAGGCTACACCGACAAAGAGGGAACTCGGTCAACTTTCTGTGGATACCAGCGGAGATTGACTTCGCGCTGGGGTCAGATGCCAAGGCAGCAGCCCAGAGAGCGTCGAAGCAAGGACGCACACCCGACTCCCAAATACCCCAGGCCAAGTCTACCGCGATGAGGCTGGCAATGGAAAGACAACGGGCGACAAGAGTTCTACCTGTAAGCGTGGGCAAGTTCTCAAAGGCCATGGACGCAGCACTACCAGGCAAGCACACGCGCCATCTCTATGACAAGCTGAAGCGAAGGGAGGCCTGCGTATTGGCGCAGCTCCCAACCAGAATGGTGAGACTGAACGGTTTTTTGAGCAGGATTGGGGCGGTCGAGTCAGACCTTTGTGCCTGTGGACAAGCGAGGGAATCAGTGGAACACTTTCTTTTCCGATGCGTGAGATGGACAGCTCTGAGGGAAGACATGCTGCAATGCACAGTGGCAAGACGAGGAAGCCTCTCGTTCTATCTGGGAGGGAAAGCGCCATCAGATACAAGGCATTGGTCACCAGATATGAAGGCAGTCCGGGCGACGATCAAATACGCAATGGCAACAGGAAGGCTGGAGCTGAATGAGGAGGAGAGTCTAGACCAGTCACAGTAGAAGAAGCCGACACTCAACACCACGAGCCTCAACCACGAGCCTTAACCAGCAGGTCCCGCTTTAGCTGCTGAAGATAGGACGCTGAACACTTGGAGAAAGTAGCCTCCAAGCTGATCTGCTAACAACAACCAAGGCAAGAGGTAAATGGTGCAGCGAGAAAGAGGGAAGAAGTAGGGGGCTTGTACGAGTTGAAGGCAAACCGATTTGATCCGGATGTAGTTAGCGTGCTAAGGCCCTATAGGCCCAGTGCCTCCGGGCGAAATAAATTCCATCCATCCATCCATCCATCCATCCATCCATCCATCCATCCATACGTGGGTCTCAACCCACACGAAATTCGGACTCGCTCTTGCGTCAACGGGGGCTTTTACGTTTTCCTCAATTTCGGTCTGCTGCGATGGTGGAAATAATTTCTACCACATCCGAGTCCCATTTCCATTGTCCCATTGATTGAAGGGATCGAACCCAACAGAGGAAGCCAGTTCGTTTACACCCAGACCCAGAGCAATGGTTGCCTCTAAAAATATCATCCCTCCCGAGCTCGGGGACGGCGCCACGCGCACCGGCCCGAACTACGATGTCGAAGCTCCAGCCGCCTCACCATTATCCACCCCATCAACATACCTTAAAACCGCCCCTCCGCTGAACTACACTACTATCAACCCGACAATTCACCACACGGCCGGGACCGCCCCTCACCTCAACGATACGCAAGCAGAACACGATGACATCGCCCCCACTGCCGTCGAGGCGACGCATCTTCGCCGCGGCCTCGCTCAGCGCCACCTTTCCATGCTCGGCATCGCCGGCTCCATTGGCACAGGCCTATTTCTCGGCCTCGGCGGCGCCGTGCAACGCGGCGGCCCGCTCGGCGCGCTGCTTGGCTACGCCGTCGTAGGCTTCGTAGTCTGCGCCGTCCAATTCGCCCTCGGCGAAGTCGCCGCGCTGATGCCTGTCACCGGGTCCTTTGTGCGCCACGCTGAGGCCCTAGTCGACCCCGCGTGGGGTTTCGCGATCGGTTGGAACTTGGTGTATGGGAATCTGCTGAGCATCCCCAGCGAGGCAACAGCGGTGGTCGTGTTGGTCCGGTTCTGGTGGGAGGACGTGAGTGCGGCGTGGATCATCGTGGTGTTCATGGTGTTGACGATTGGGGTGGGGTTGGCGTTTGTCAGGGTGTTCGGAGAGGTGGAGTTTGTATTTGCCATGCTCAAGATTTTGCTGGTGGTATTCCTGATTATACTGGGGTTGGTGATTAATCTTGGGGGCATTCCTGGAACCGAGCGGATCGGCTTCAGATACTGGAGAGATCCTGGGCCGTTTGTTGAGCATATTGCCACCGGGGATTGGGGGAGGTTTCTAGGGTTCTGGGCTGTCATGACCGGCGCCGTGTTTTCGTTCGCGGGAGTCGAGTCGCTGGCTATGGCAGCTGCCGAGACACAAAACCCACGCGAGGCCATACCGCGCGCCTGCAAACGTGTCTTTGCGCGCATCATCATCTTCTATATGTTGGCCGTCCTCGTGGTGGGGATGCTGGTCCGGAGCAACGATACGCGTCTCGACGGTTCCGGCAGCAGCGTCGCTCAAAGCCCGTTTGTCATTGCCGCCTCGCAAGCGGGCATATCTGCCATCCCGTCTGTGGTCAACGCCGTCGTGATTACCTCGGCCTGGTCGGCATCAAACCAAGCACTACTCGCAGGCACTCGAGTTTTATATGGCCTAGCGGTCAAGGGACAGGCGCCCAGCATCTTTCTGAAAACGACACCGTGGGGCGCGCCCTATATGTGCGTACTGCTGTTTGCGGCCTTCATGTTTCTCAGCTTCATGAGCCTATCCGAGGCCGCCATTACTGTCTTCTGGTGGTTGGTCTCGCTAACAGCTGCGGGAGTCCTGGTTTCATGGTCGTCGATCCTACTCAATCACATCCGTTTGATACAGGCTTTAAAGACACAAGGCATCGATGCGAATAGGCTACCGTGGCATAATTGGTGGACAAGCAAGTATTCTATCCTTTACCGAGGCGAGCGATGAGCTAACCTTTCGCAGGATATTCCTCACCAGCTGGATTGTTCATGTGCATCCTCATTCTTCTAACTGGCGGGTTCACCGTCTTTACCACAGGAAATTGGGATCCTGCCCAGTTTGTGTCGTCGTACTTGTAAGTCGGATTCTTCACAGTCCTTGGTCGCAGCCGTGTATTCTGTTCTGACACTATCGACATAGGGACATCCCCATTGTTCTTACAGCCTACGTATTTTGGAAAGTTTTCCGGAAAACGAAAATTGTATCTTTAGACGAGATACCGCTCGAGGATGCTCTTGCGAGAGCAGATGAGTACTACCCGGAGCAAATCCCGGACAAGGAGAGGGGTTGGGTAAAAGCCATAAGCTGGATATGGGATTGAGGTGTAGACCTTTGGTGCCTTTTCTTCGAGAAGTAAATGAGCCGAGTGGATTGCAATTTTGGACGCACATTGAACTCGATATCAATTCCAGGTTACATCTGTGAGCGCACCGACAATGGTGCCGTTCTGATGTGGGATTCCTTTCTAAAAGCCAAGTTCTTGGGCACAGTTGAGGCGTTTGACACGACATATCCGAGGACTAGGTTGGTCTCTTAGAGTCTTGAACGACATTTCCACGCTTATGAATTTTTCCCAGTTACTTCATCACTTAGCGTTATTATTGAGATTGCCTCGTACATACAAACACTACCTAGGTAGTTTCTAGAATCTATACACCGCAATGCGAAGCGGCCTTATCAGAGTATTAAACCACCACTTTCCTTGTTATCACTGAGCCTTCAGATGACTTTTATTATGCTGCACTTTGCCTTGCTCAAAGTCTTCCGACGCTGGCTTCAGGGGTGGATGTGGCACAGGCCAACTGCTTGGTCGCAGTCTTAAGCACGCCATCTCGCGTCTTATACACGCGACACGAAACATGGCATTTGTGTTTCACAATGTCTCCCGAAGCTTCCGGTTCCCATGCTCCTCACTCCTAGCCTGACAAATGTATCCCTTTTCTGATTATCGAACGACCATTGTCAAGACCCCGAGACGAGGGAGCATAGTCAATAACAAGGTTTGATTCCCCATATACTACTTGGCCCTCATCTTGGCCTCGGGACCGTAGAACAACACAAATTCTTGATTGTACTCTTGTTTTTACACTTCAGCTCGACCGCGGCCATTCAAGATTCCACTCTCGCCGGCAACAATGGATTCCACCGAACCGGATGCGGAAACACCCCTGCTCGGCAACACATCGAGTCTCCGAGAACCCTCAAGCCCTCATTACAATGCCGATTTCACCTTGACAAAGCCACTCCATTCTGGAGATGTCGGTGCACGGTCACTAGAGGACGACGTTGTGCCGGAGACGGCGGTTCTTGGACGCAATTTGGGATGGAGCAGCGCATACATCCTCATCATCTCACGGGTTATCGGAAGCGGTATCTTTGCAACTCCCGGCGCCATTGTCAGATCCGTCGGGAGTATTGGCCTGAGCCTTCTTCTCTGGATTGCCGGGGCCATCATCAGTTGGTTCGGCCTGATGGTTGCGCTGGAATACGGCTGCATGCTTCCGCGCTCTGGGGGCCAGAAGGTCTATCTCGAATTCACCTATCGCCGCCCGCGTTTTCTTGCCTCGACTCTCGTTACTGTGCACGCCATTGTTCTCGGATTTACCGCCAGCAATTGCATCGTGTTTGGGGAATACCTTCTCTTCGCCCTTGCAAAAGCCCCAGCTGAACACCCAGTTCAAGTTAGGCTTCTGGCTCTCGGTCTCATGACCGGCATTACTGTCCTCCATGCATGCTCCATGCGGACAGGCGTTGTGGTACAAAACATGTTGGGCTGGGTCAAGATCGGCTTGGTGATTTTCATGACGGTCTGCGCAGGCGCCGTTGTTATAACACGATACACGCCGAGCGAACCAGCCTCAGCCAGCCGCGAGCTTCATGTACACTCCTTTCCCTCAACTTGGAATGGTCTCTGGGAAGGCTCTGTCTGGAACTGGGGTGTTATCAGCACCGCGCTATTCAAAGTGTTTTACAGCTATGCCGGTCTGCAGAATGTCAACAACGTCTTGAACGAGGTGCGCGATCCTGTGAGAACGCTTCGATCTGCGGCTCCGACGGCGCTGGTTACGATCTGCTTGCTTTACCTCCTCATAAACGTAGCTTACTTCCTGGTCATCCCGCTAGATGAGATCAAGGAAAGCGGGGAGTTGGTCGGTGCATTATTTTTCGAGAGGGTATTTGGTGAAACTTTAGGGAAGCTCCTGCTTCCCTTGGCCATCGCAGTCTCAGCAGCAGGCAACGTTATGGTCGTTACATTTGCTTTGGTATGCCCACACCCAGCTGTTGAGGGGCAAAGCTAACAACAAGCTCGACAGGCACGTCTAAACCAAGAAATTGCACGCCAAGGTCTCCTCCCTTTCGGCGAGCTATTATCTTCCACGCGTCCATTTGGATCCCCGCTTGGTGGTCTGGTCCTGCACTACATCCCTTCTGTTGTTGTTATATGCATCCCCTATAAACAGATCTACTCATTCATTCTCGAGGTGGAGGGCTATCCGGGCCAGTTCTTTTCCCTCTTTGTTTCCCTCGGACTAATTCGGCTGCGGTGGACTCGCCCGGATCTCAAGCGTCCGTACCGAGCATTTTTGCCGGCTGCTTGGTTTAACGTCCTTTTATCCACTGCTCTGCTGTGTGCTCCGTTTATTCCCTACAATGGAGAAGACTGGAGTTCGCATATATCCAGAGTTAGCTACGCGTTGGTAGGGATGTCTGTGTAAGTCCTGCTCTTCCCTTCTCGCCTCCTCGGGTACAAAGAAGCTCCCTAACTAGAATAACAGTCTCGTGTTTGGTGTTGTGTATTGGGCATTATTAACAATATTGTTGCCCCGGTTACAAAAATATCGGCTTGAGGAGGTAACTAGCACCCTTCAAGATGGAACAACTGTTACCAAGTTGGTTCGTACCCCGTTAGAATAGATAGGTTACTACTTGACTCGGCCCGAAAAGGTAAAAACATAATTCAGTTTATATCACTGCAATGAAGACGGCTTCCGGGTATGTTGCTTGTCGAGCGCCAGAGCAACCCGAGATGCGAAAAGTCTTCCGTTCTGCCTCGTGCCGGGTATCCCGGCTGCTTGACCGAAGTGCATGGTTGGTCTCTCATGCTTCTTCAGCCTTCTTTCTAATTATAGTTGCGGGCAGCAACCTCCCCCAACTCCCGAGACATCGGAACACAACGAGCTGAGTTCGCTGAACCTGCCTCCTGCTTTTGCCATTGGCGCGGGTGAAAGACAGCACGCATCCGGGTGAATTCTGCAACCACGCGTCGACAGCAAACCTGGTAAGCACAAGGTGAGCGCCTAGTTAGAGCCAATTCAGCCTATCCTATCGCTTATCCCGATCCAAACACAAGTACCGCAGCTTCATTGACAGAGTTGCATTGCAGCTGTCAGCGCGCCACGTACCAATTGTCACAGAATTTTTTCAAGGCCAGGGATACAGATAAGTACAGAGAAGTCTTCTTAAGTCGTGGCCCCCCTCGCAAAAAACGACGACAGCTCCCGTTTCCAGGCAACCATCCGTGACGGCTTAACACTAATCATGTTATTTGCTTCGGTCGTCTTCTCCATAGCGGGTGCCGCCGTTGTTACGGCACTCCCAGCCAAGCATGCCGAACACCCCAAATGCACAGCACCACAACAGAGACGCTCTTGGTAAGTCCGACCTGACCTGCCACGTAAGTTCTGGCGGTGGAATTCAGTGATACTAAACATATACATAGGCACGACATAAGTGACGCCGACAAGAAGGCTTATCTCGCCGCCAACCGCTGTATTTTGACTTCGCCCCAGAAGCTCAACCGCCTTCCTGGTGCCAAGACCAGATGGGATGAGCTGGTCTCCCTTCACCAGATTCACGCCCTGCAAATCCACACCACGGGCCAATTCCTGCCGTATCACAGATACTATTTGAAGACTCTGGAATTCCTGCTGCAGGAGTGTGGATACACGGGTGCCATTCCGTAACCAGCCCTCATTAGTGTCGAAACATCGGAGGTTTACTAACAGATGAAATAGCTACTGGGACGAAACTCGCGACGCCGGAAAATTCTCCGCAAGTACTATATTTGATCCTGTTACCGGGTTTGGAGCAGGTGGCACGGCGGCGAACCCCTGCGTCCCCAACGGCCCCTTTGCAAACCTCACGGTGAACATCGGACCAGGGTTTAGGTCAGAGCCCCGATGCGTCAACCGTAGGATCACAGATTTCTTCAGTTCTCAATGTGGGACGTCGTATGTCGCCGCTGCGCTCAACCATACGACCTACGAGACTGCCCTGGATGGCATCTACTCCGGCCCTCATCTTTTGGGACATATGGCACTAGCAATGATGGTAGGTCCTTGGTTTTCTTTTTCCTGTTGATGTTTTCTCTCATTATTAACCATCTGGGTCGCGTTTAGGACGGCAATTCGATCACCTCATCCGGCGACCCCTTGTTCTTCATGCACCACGGATTCGTTGACAAAATGTGGGCAAACTGGCAGGCGGAAGATCCCAAAAAGCGGCACAAAGACATCGGCGGGCTAAACGCGCAGGACCCAGAGGTAGGCTTCTCGGAGTTCCCTGGAGGGATGGAGCAAGAGTCTTCCATGTGGGGAAAGCCGTCGTCTGCAATCTTGGCCGTCACACCGGACCCTGCGAGTGGCGATAAGGGCGGGAAGTATGTGACATTGGACCATGTCATGTCTTCCCTAGGTATTATCCCCAATGCTACTGTCGCGGATGTGATGGATATCAAGGGCGGATACCTGTGCTACGAGTATGTCTGAGCGGCGCGGAAGAGAACACGAGTCACGAGTTACAAATGAACTAGGACTTGCTTTCCTTGCCTAACTGCCTATTCTCAAAGCAAATGCAGTTGTGCTATACATCTGGACCCAAATGATCATTGTGTGATATTCCTTACCTTGCTAAGTGAACCGTAAGTTATGAAGATCGTATTTGGGAGCCTATCTCCCTCGGGCCGTAGGTCCCATAAAAGCCCCAGCCCGTTACGCCCAACACCAACCGGATCTATACCGGAATTTGCGAATGTCGGTAACCACCAAACATAACTTCCGGGGTTTCCGTGTCTCCGGTGTGCATTTTGCCTGTCGCTCGCAATCTAACTGAGGCCGTCTGGAGAATCGAGAATGGGCAGTGGGTTGCCGCGGCGTGGGATGGAGGCTGCTCTCACATTGCGTCTCCGGCGGGTAGTGGAGGCACATACCCGACAACCTGGAAACCGCATGCCTCCTCTGTTGCCCGAGCCTCGCCGCTTGAATGCAGCAACAATATCCTACCCTGGAAACATCAGATTGCGCAACGGGTATTTGCACAAGCGGAACTAAATCATTGACCTGGACCGAGATGTGCTCCGTCGTATGACATTGGCGCGCGTATTCGGGACCATGTCGATGGGCAGTGGCTTCAACCTTCTGTTGATGAATCCACCACAAGTAGATGAGGGGCATCGCTCTCCTTGTTTACAGTTTATCCGAACTGAGCGTGGAACGTAGAGCTGTCGTAATGTCGGTGGGAGGTAATATAAAGACACCGCTTCAGCATCAAGTTACCCCTATCCCAGGGCTCGCTATCCTCCTACATTTCCGTGCTATACGCTAAACATTACAAATTACAATGCTCGCATTTGCTCTCGCAAGCCTGTTCATAGCTGGCGGCTTGGTGTCAGCGCATGGGCCAGGTCACGATCATGCCCGTGAAAGAGCCGAGCGTCGACAATTTCTTGATATACACACCAATTCTCTAGGCCACTGCTCAAACAAGCATGTTGCTGAAGGTCTTTATCAGCGTGCGATCCAGAGGCGCGAGCTTCGAGCTCGCTCGTTGATGGCGCCGTCGTCTCTCCGTGCCCTAAAAGGTAAGTAACCTTGTATTATCAATTGTAGAAAGCAGGATGGGGACAAGGACGGAAGACTAATACTGTTCGGCAGCAAGGCAAACTTCGTCACTTGGAAAACCACACAAGTCTGACAAAGACTTTGACGCTTCCACTGACCCCAAGGAGGTGTTTGCGGGGAATAACTCTTGCGTTCTGAATCCCGAAACAACCGAAGGCCCCTTTTGTGAGTCGGGCTTGATCAAACCTTAGTCATCGTGCGGTCACCTAGGTATCTAGTGGCTGACTCGTGCCGCCTCAGTCGTTCTTGGTCAAGATGTTCGGAGCGAACTCGTCGATGGGCAACAAGGAGTTCCACTCCATCTCGACATTCAGCTTATCGACGTTGACACGTGCGAGCCGATAGAAGGCTCGTTCATTGAAATGTGGAGTGAGTCGAATCCATGGGCAGTTGGAAGTCCATTACTTACAAACTCGATGTGTAGATGCCAATTCGACCGGAGTCTATTCCGGAGCTCTCGCCACTGTGAACGGTATCGGCATGTCCGATTTGGCCAACCTCAACCGAAGCTTCCTCAGGGGGTCGCAAAAGACAGACGAAGATGGCGTGGCCCAGTTTCAAACCATTTTCCCGGGTCACTATGAGGGACGCGCACCGCATATTCACGTCATCAGTCATCTCAATGCCACGGCTCGGGCAAACAACACTCTCTGGGATTCCCGTGTCACACACGTTGGCCAGGTATTCTTTGATCAGGATCTCGTCAACAGTGTCAAGCAGGTTGCGCCGTATTCCACGAACCGACAGAATCTGATGCAGAACGCTGCAGACAATATTCTACTGCAGGAGGCTGCAACCTCTGATCCCTTTTTTCACTATGTGCTGTTAGGAGAGGATCTGCAAAAGGACGGCATATTTGCATGGTTCAGCTTCGGTGTGAACACCACCTTTACCCGCGACATCATGGCTGCGGCGATGAGGTTCAAGGACGGCGGCAAAATGGTAACTACCAACCCGAAGATTCCAGGCTTGGACAGGATTTTCCCGGGTGGCTTTCCAACAGCATACAACCCCGGGTTCGGAGGGCCTCCCCCATCAGCTCCGACCGGGACCGGCCAGTAATGGGATCGGAAGACTTAGGTTGGTCTAGATGGATCTAGATTCAATCTTGTCCAATGTACTTGTCCGGGGAGCCATATGGGCGGGCTGATAAGGAAGCTCGCAACTTTGAAGATGTGCTACCTAGACCATCTGAAAATGGAGTCGATGCTTTTATTTCTCAAAGGCCTCAGTACATTATTAGCTAGGCCCCGAATGCACGACTGAAACTTCAACGGATGGAAGGGTTTTAATGTGATGAATCGGCGGCCGCTTGCGGTGCCGGCCAGTCAATTACTTGCCCTGTCCTCTATGAGGCTGGTTCGGGGATTCGAGGCCTTCTACAATACGGCCGTTCTGGACTTCGTCGTTTTAAGTGAGTCCTAAGAAATGACAATGAAGAAAAGCGGCGTAGTGCATTTGATGAGCTCATTTGGGTTGGCATTACCATTAATTCGGCCCGCGGGGAAAACAAAGCAAGATAGATGGAGTTTAAAAGAGACTCGACACTCTGGACCGACTCTCTTGGTTCTAGATGTCGAAACATCCTGTCCCCGGTTGCAACTCACTTCGATAACATTCAACCCAAAGGCCCGCAAACCATAAAAGAAGAACAGAAACGCCAACGATTGTCAATAATGGGCGCCGCGTCGAGGATAGCCCTAATGGCCCTGCGTATCTGGCAGCTCATCTGCTCCATCATCGTGGTTGGAATCCTCGCTCGTTTCCTACGCGTTCTCTCCGAAGCCGGTGCAACCAGGGATGGCAGGGTAATATACGGCGTCGTAATCGCATCCATTAGCATCCTCTTTGCGATCGTCTTCATCGCCCCTTTCTTATATTCTTTCTTGCCGTTCCCGGTTGACTTCGCCCTCTTCATTATGTGGCTAGTGCTCTTCTGCCTTTTGATCACGGTTAGCTTCCCGTATTAACATCAGCCGACCTCGATACTAACGTTTGCCTAGCGAACTGGTACCAGCACATGCAGCTCGCCCTGGTTTTGGAACTATTGGGGGTACTATTGGGGAGGATGGTGGAGAAACCCATTCTCCATCATCAACGGGCCAGCTGATATCGCGTACACCGGATGCGGCCATTGGCGAACGGTTTTGGCATTTTCCTTTATGGCCATGTTTGCATTTCTAGTCAGCGCATGCTTGGTGAGTTTCACTATCGACCGAAGCTAAGAGCTGCGTCCCTGACCCTATCATCAACAGGGAGCTTACGTCGTGTCTCGGTGGTGGACCAAGAAAAAAGGAGACCGCCACGCCGCGACCACGACGTAAGTAAAGTCCAAACAGTGTCATTCATAAGAAGATTAACATTCCAGTCCCAGAACAACGGGAGCCCCGCCAACGGCACAAATTGGAGGCCCCGCACCGGGTCGAGGAGCGGTTGGCAACGGTTCGGGAGCAGCTCCGACCACCACCACGGCGACGGCGGGCCAATCGGGCACCTACGTATAGGCGGGTATCTCTCCAAACAGACGCCGCTCACCTGCCGAAGTGGAAAGGCCGTGGTTGTGACTTAAGTCCCGGACTTAAATCGCACTGCATCTAGTCTGAGTGTCTCAAAGCTCAAGATATCTAGATTGATCAGGACAACCGGGATAAGAGGGTATTTAATCCAGAAATAGCATTGGGATTTGTTGCGTCTCAACGCGAGTAACATGAATGAATCAGAAATGAAATAAAAACCAGTCGCAGTTTGCAGCGTGGTTAGAATGCTGCATGTGGACTATTTATGCAGCCCGTGATATGTTGAGTTTTGGCGGACTTGAATGTGGCGGGTGCCACCAAGCCACTCTTCGGCATCGCTGTTTCTTGAAAATAAATACCAACCTATGCAGACGATCTCATGTTGTTGAGGCAGGGGTCTCGACTGACATTCAGGGCTTGGAACGATGACCGGGTTAAGTAAGAGCGAGGATGTTGGCGCCAGGCCTACCAGACCTTTGGTATATGTACCTAGGTAATAAAGTTTACTCGCCCGAAAGGGTCTGTATATGCCGTGTGCAATCGTCCAGGTCCGCCTAAGATTTAGACCATATAACCTTGAATCGTTTTGTTGCGACTTGATATTACCAGGCACTCGTGAGGGTGAAGGTTGGTACCGGGGAACAAGTCGGGTTGCATGGGGGTTGTTCTGTCTCTATGCAGCAGAAGCTGAACTGTAGGTATGACACGAAGTAATGAAGTAATAGGTATTTCACATAAGCGATGGCCTGCACGTTGGGTCCGGTCCCTCATTCGAATTTACATTGGCAGTGACTGACTTGTTGCCTACCTCGACCGATAAGGCGTGAAAGGCGAGTCGCGCCTCGGCACGCCCGGGTCGTGTATGCACCTGAGGGGCGGTGTGTTGTCTTCGGCACCGCACATTGATGTCAGCGGCCGCGGAAATCACATCAGCGGCCAGTATTGGAGTTGGAGGTTACGGAGCCACGTGACAGGGAACGGGACAGCGGGAGCATGCAAGCAGAGGCAGGCCACATGCGGCATGCGCGCAGACAAATGCGGGGAAGGCCGCCGAGGTCAATTGCGAGTCAACGAAATTATGTACGCCCCAAGCAAGCGCGGGGGATAAAAAGATAAGGGTGGGTCCAGTTATGGGCCGAGTTCCGGAAACGGCGCATGGGAAACCTGAGTAGGGCAAAATCGATTAGGAAGAAACACGTTGAGCATTTCGATCTCCCCAATGCTAAACTAACAGGCTGCAAGCCAACCAAAAAGCAAAGGGTAAGACGTGTGTTGGTCGTTGACAAATTCGTCAACATCTCAAGTGATCGGCTGTTGATGCTCAACGACGGGAAGAATCGGGACGGTTGGCCTCGGAAGGTGGGGAGGCGAAAATGCGAACACGCCAGACCAGCTCCCATCCAAGGAACATAAAGAGAGAAAAGGAGAAGAAAACTGATTGTAACGTATGTAGATAACAAAACAGCATTCTGCGTAAAGAGAAACTGCGATGATTTCCACCCCATTCCTTGCATGTATTTCTTTCTTTTCGTTCCTCGCCACTTTCGTGGAAACTTGAACCGTTACCAAGTGGCCAGACTCGGGGCCAGGATGGTGGGATGGCGTTGCAATGGGCGCTCCGGCGTTCGGGGGCCAAGCAAGGTCCCACCATCCCATTGGCCAAGTCCAAGACATGGGTCGATGGTGGCTTTCGGAGCTTGTGAAATGCGAAAAACCACCCCCCCAAAAAGGCCTTGATCTCGACCCGACATCCGGCTTTTCTGACTTAGCAACCCTCACGCCTGCCAATTCTCCTCCCTCGACCTGTCCTACATCGTTGTTCTTGCCCATCGCCATCAGACCTGCCCAGCCGCGCCCAAGACCACGCGTAGGACAGCTGTCGTCGCGAGGAGATCAAAATTCCTTAAGCCCCGGAAATCCGCCGCACTCTGCCGTGCACCACCTTCGAGCCCGCACCCGCAACCCAGCCCGGTGAAACCAATCAAGACGATGTTCACCACCAAGGTTCTTCGCCAGGCAGTTGCGCATGCCGAGCGCACTCCTTCCATCCGGTTTATCGGCAAGCGCACCATTCCCGGTATGTCCGATGTGTCTGCTGAGGGCATCGCCTTCGCTTCAAAACGAAAAGACTAACGTGGGCATTGCCGTAGCATCCGTGGACCACTCTCCCCAACCCCATCCTGCATCACCAACCAATTCCCTTCCGGATTCCTTCACCAAGTCTGCCCACTCTACTTTTAGCGCCTACCGCGACCACGCCCAACAATTTGGACCTCTCCGCAAGACCATCAAGGCTGACGCTGGCATTGGTGGCGCTGCTGGGTCCCATCTTGGCCCGGTCACCCCTCCGAAGGGCGTCTTCTTCGACCGCAACGACCTTCCCACCCGCTTCCACCGACAACCCCTAACCGCGGCCGAGATTGAAGCGATTGAGACCGGCGGCGCGGCGCTCTTTGTTTGAGCGACATGTGCATCTTACAACCTACTTTTTTCCCAATGGACCTGGCGATTAGCGGGGAACAACCCCCGCGAGGTCTGCCTCGGAATATAGCGGTTCGGGCATTTCATGGCCGGTCTCGGTCGCCACAGAACACACGGCACGGTGTGCGTTAGGGCAAAGGGTTTGCCACCAGGCGCAACGGATGAGAGTGCAAGCACACAAGCACGTAGGCGAGTTGGTCGAGAGACTGCTGCCGGAGACTTGGTATCGGTTTTGGGATATGATACGGAAAGCGATGTTTCCTTTGTAGTATGCGGGACTGTGGACGTCTGATGCCACGCACCCTCTTATGGATGTACATGAGGAATGGAACGCGGGACGAAAAGGGACGTGGAAACCTGCCGGAGCAAGTTATCACGCGCGGGCTTTTAGTTAAGAACTCGGTCTCTGCGGCAAACATCCAAGAGCCAGTATAGATCGGGATAAAAAATGCCAAATGGCTTCACCACCCTTCCTAGCCAATTCCGCTGCCCTTGACGCTACGTTTCAACGAAACTGGGGTCAAGGTGTGATATAGCCGCTGTAGACCCGCCGCGCGAACTCGATGGCGGCCCTGATTTCCATGCATATGAGTGCAACTAAGGTAACTGCCTACAATGGAGAGGTCGAGTTCGCATTTGGAGCTTAGGCAGAGCTGGATTCTATGATACTTTCTGCTCGACGTCGGATGGCATCATGGACGGCAGTGTTGGACGAGAACCAGCAGTTCACGAAGTTATAGAGTTTTACCTTCGATACTCGGAAATATGTATGTACATCAGTGTTTGGTTATAGCGACACTTGAGTAACTGAAGTTTCGCGGTCGCTCCAGGCAGGCATGAAACGTGCGGTTGCTCTCTCACATTTGCTTCATTGGAACCCCGCCATAGGTAATCATGTGGGCAGGTGGCGACAGCTGGGGCCTCAATAACCAGGCTTCAACTTCGGCGTCTGAGCGTCTCTCTTTGCACCAGCTTCACCTAGTTCGGTGTTGTCAGCGGCTTGACAATTGATAACGAAAAGGATTGACCCGAGCATGAGTGCATAATGTACACGGACCTGCTCGACACCGTTCTAGTCAACCCTAAGAACGCGACGGTGCAAGAAAACAACATTGGCCCCAAGGCAGCCGAACCGCGAGGGGCAGCGACGGCGATGAAAGGTCGGGGGCACGAGGTCTCGGGCGTGGCGAGCGAGGCGGATGAGGAAGCAAAATGTCCCGTCGACCACAAAACTCGCGAGTTGTGGTTACAGCAAGCTCAGAGAGAGCGAGCATCACAGGCGGCAACACCCTCAGCACCACAAAATCTGCAAACAACAAGCACAATACCATCCCGACAACCTGCTTCTTCCTGGTCGTCATGGCTTCGCCTGCCCTCTTTCTCGCGACAACCGCAATCCGAAGCTCCGTCAACGGCCCAGCAACCGCCGCGCCCACAATCACGCCTCGACGAATCCCGCGAAATCTCGAGCATCCCCCGCACCTCCGACCCCGGCCCAGCCGCATGTCCCGCCAACGATGAACAAGAGACCGGGGCCTCGTCGACTGGCCATTGGGTATACCCCTCCGAGAAACAATTCTTTGAAGCCATGAAGCGCAAGGGTCACGAGGCGGCGGCCGCAGACATGAGGACGGTGGTGCCCATCCACAACGCCGTCAACGAGCGAGCGTGGGCCGAGATCCTCAAGTGGGAGGCACCATACGTGGAGCCCGTTGCGAAAGGCGGCTGTGGCGGACCGAAATTGCACAGCTTCGCCGGCTTGGGCAGCGCAACCATGAGTCCCAAGGCGAGGATCAACACGCTGCTCGGCTATACGGCGCCTTTCGACCGGCACGACTGGGTTATCGACCGGTGTGGGACCCAAGTGGAATATGTCATCGACTTTTACTCGGGCCGGAATGACGGGCCTGGCAAGGGAAAGCTCAACTTCTATCTAGATGTGCGGCCCAAGCTGAACACATGGGAGGGCGTTAAGATGCGGGCTATGCGGGCTGTTGGGTTCTCATGACGGTGAAAAGAGAGGGGGCCATGCAGAGTTGACTGGGTTTCCTTGTACCAATATCATGTACATATTTATGTACCATACCACTCGGTGGATTGTCGGAGTGTCCCAGATGAGGTGTGCGATGTCTCCCGAGTTCGGCCTGAACATCACTTCAAGTCCGAGAGCATGAAAGGGTTTCAGACCCAAGGAGAACATTACATCGAATCAACCGAACACAGTCTTTAACAAACAAACCGCCAAGTTTCCCGTCATTCGCATGGTATCTCAAGTAAACAACAACGACCCTACCCAAAAGCCTTGTGCCGCCCGTTAGCTAAAACCGCTGTAACAGGAGCATCGCGAGAACATGCCAGCTCTATTCTTATCATATCCCCGTTTGATCAGTCATGCTTTGCTTCCGAGAGACTATTAAAGCGTGCCGGGTCCTTCTCCGGCAGGTGGAGGCCTAGATGGATCAGTACCGGACACAAATAGAGCGGCTAAGGTCAACAAAACTACCAGCTTACCTTTCTTGCCGTCACTCGCCCGGACCCTCACGGGTAACCTCGTTTCCAGGGCGTTCACCTCGAGATCCCAACCGGCAGTCGTCATGGCCGTGAATATCGTCTGCTTCTGTTCCTCGGACACGTAACCCAACGGCATCTCGTTCTCGTAATGGCTCTGCAACCCGTCTTTGAGTGCCGAGTCAAAGTGGTAAGCATGGTTGACGGCGTCGAACCAAGCAGAGAGTGGGTTTTTTGTCCCCTCCTTGAGCGCGATCCTCATGTAAAAATACCCCCCGCGGTGCCATATCCCCATGAAATATGTGCTCGTCTCAAAATCGTACCGGTGGTATCCTTTCGGATTCCATCCCATGAGATCCCCATACGTTCCAAAATCGCAAAAGCCCGTATAATCCCCGCTCTTACTCGCCAGATTTCCTCTGCCCTTACGTAGGATGCTTTCCCTCTGCGACACTTGTTCCGGAGTGAGGACGGTCCCACGGTCTAGCCATTCTCGGAACACAAGGGTGGCACGCTGGCGGTTCAGCGAGCGCATTTTGACGGCACGCACCGCGTGGTAGTTCATTGCCAGGTGGACCCCAGCTAGGACCACCATGAGCATCCACACCACCTGCTTGTCCTCCACCATCTTCACCACCAACGACCCGACGAGCATCCCCAACAAGCTGACGACGGTTTCCTGCGACGCCTCTTTCGCATTCAGCTCCGCCAGGTTCCCCGTCAGCGCAAAATGCGCCGACAGACTAGCCTTACTAGCATTCGCCGCCACGCCGCACAACGAACGCAGCACCCCCGCGGAAACGATCACGCCCAGCTTGGGGAAGTACGGCAGGGCCGGGGTGAGGAGATCGAGGAACTGGGCGCTGTCGTTGAAGATGTCGGCTAGGAAGCGGTAGAACTTGCACTCGGGCTCGATGGCCTGGCCCATGCGGTGGGCAAAGAGGATGGTGGCGATGCGCGAGATGGTATCGCCTGTGATCTTAAGAATCAGGGCGCCGGTCGGGGACGACGACGAATCCCCAACCCCAAGACCCTCAAGCACCGCGCGGTTAGCGAGTAGTGAGGTGATGGACGAGGCAAAGGCCTGGAGGGAGTCGTAGGTTTGGTACGGGAGGTAGTCGTCGGTTACGGAATGTGGGTAACCGGCGGGTAGGAACGCGTAGAGGATTGCCTTGGGGATGGGCACTTCGGTTTTCTCCTGTAGAAAGATGGTCAATTAGGTTCCTGCTAATAACCTCGGAGCGAATAAAAATAAGTGTTGGCCAAGGAGGCGGGGAGCAATGACATGAGCAGGGGGAATCGCGGTGCAAGTCACTCACGGACTTGAGCTTCTCTTTCTCCCCGCCATTGGTGTACGTGCAGAGCACCTCACCCGCCGGGTCGATGTCGTAGAAGCTCCGGCTCATGGCGGCGCCGGTCGCATGCTCGTCGGCACGCCAGGGTTTAATTCCGCGCGTCAAGAATGCAAGACGGGGACGGCGATTGTTGAGCTGGCGAGGGCGTCCAGTCGCGTGTCTTCTGCCCCTGTATGTCGGCCTCGTTCCCCTGAGGCTGAGGCGGCTTCAGCGCGCCTGACGTAACGGCGGGGCTTATCGTGCCTTATCAAAGGCCGCCCACAAGCCCATCCCGGGTGAAAGTCCAGGGGATCAATCACCACCAAGGGAGACAGTTCCAGGTTTGCAAAATGTCAAGGTGCGCTGTGTGGGAGAAATGCAACGCCAATATATTCAGCCCGCGTTGCCGCTTACAGACCATATTAGCACTGGTTACTCTTGGCATTTGGTTGAGGGCTCCTAATACAACAACACAAAATCATCTCTTTGCCGGGCTTCCGTCCTGGGCAACCAAATACTCTTCGCTTTTTAGGGGCCCCTCCCCAACCCCCGTCAGGATCACGCGGCTAACACCAGCCTTGAGGATTCCGGCAACCCCTTCATCCAAAGAGATGCTCGGCTTCAACCCCTGAACAACAGTGCTCTTCCAGCCGCCGACCTCGCCACCCAGTACGTGGTAAAGAGTCCCGACAACCGCTTCGGTGTCCTTCTCCAAGTAGTAGATTACAGCGTTCGGACCGGCATCGAACGTGTAGGCGGCCACAGTTCTCCCTGCCGCAGCGTTGATCTGTTCCACCGCCCGAATCGCGGCGCGCGAGACGTCGTTCATGTAAAAGATGGGCGGGTAGGTATCGGCGCAGGTGGCATGGAACGAGTTGGAGTCGCGCATGGTGACCTCGGCAAACGAGGCAAAGTCGCGCTCCGCAATAGCCTTCTCCATCGCCGCCATGTTCTGCGGCACGACCTTGGCAATGCGCTCCTGGAACAAGCCCGAGGTGGCCACCGTCTGCTGCATGCCCGAGGTCGAGCTTACACCCTTCTTGGCCGCCGAAACGACGAGGATTAGCGCCCTCATGTCGGGCCAGTGCGACGCCTCGGCGACCTGATCAGCCATGGAGTCGCTGCCGTCGGCCGCGTCGCCCATGCGCCAGGCGACATATCCGCCAAAGAGACTGCGGCATGCCGACCCAGAACCCTGGCGTGCGATCAAGCTCAGTTCGGACGGCGAGGCGGGAAGCTCGTACAGGTTGGCGATGGCCCGCACGAGTGCGGCGAAGCCTGCCGCGGACGAGGCCAAGCCCGCGGCGGTTGGGAAGTTGTTCTCGGACACGAGGCGGAGTGGCATTGTCGAGAGCTGGGGGAGGGAGGGATCGGCGGCCTCGAGGGCCTCACGGCGGGTGCGCAGCTCCCGGAAGCATGCCTGGGTGCGAGCCCCCGCGATATCGGACGGTTCGCCGTTCAGGAGCAGCGAGTCGCCTTGGGAAGCGGGGTACGAAGCGGAACAGGAAGCCGTGGTGAGTGTGCGGAGGTCGGCCTGTGAAAGCGTCACCGAGAGCGAGCTGTTGGTCGGCAGGTTGAGCTTCGAATCGCGCTTGCCCCAGTATCTATCATCGGGCAGCAGTCAGTTAGGTAGCTGCGTTCGCATTTCGCTTGCCGCTCCTAGTCAGAAGGAGAGGATGCATACTTGACAACGGCGATATTCACCGGCGCCGTCGTGCTGGCGCGGTACACTTTGTCTGCCATGGTTGAAGGTGGGCGTTTTGCAGGTCGTTGGGCTGCGGTGTGTGGAGGAAACACTTGAGCGGTCAACAGTCCCCTTCTTTCTTCATGCCGTAGCCCATCCTGGCGGGGTATTTAGCTCTGGCACCCAGGAAATTGTTGCCAAGGATCAGCGCTGGAAACAGTTAGCGGGGCAGATCTGCAGGGTTCATCAAGTCTCGGCCCGCAGCTCGACTGCCGCTCAAACACCCGCTTAGTCACTCTTGTCTGCCTTGTCGTTCACACCGCAGGATTACTTCTCGTCTTTGCTGGTGACCTGCTGTGCCTTTTATTTTTAGACTTGCTTCTTCCATTCCGACGCGTCTCGCCTTGTTTCTCATGTCCTTCTTCCTTTCTTCTTCTTCTCCCAATAATGTTACGATCTTTGCCCTTCTCCGTGTTACGGTGATGTTCTCATCTTGCCCGAAGCCTACCGCTAGCATAGTAACATTCGCATCATTTGAGTAACAACACCATACAACAACTTAAGCAACAACAGGAAGTTGGAATGTGTAGATGAAATGCTTATGCAATTGCCTCAGCTTATGCCGTCTCGCCTCAGACCGAGGCTGCTGCAGCTGAGGTCCACGTCAAACGCATAAGAGTTAAGGCATGCAGGGTATTTTCAACACGTGCTCCATATGTGTTCGCACCATCCTATTCCAAGAAACCAGCTCGCTATTACAATAAGACCCTATTGCATAGAGGTCCTGCACGGATTGTGAGTAGTCCAACATACGTACCATCACACCTCGTGACCTCAGGTCTCGTTTCCAGATCAGGTATGGGATTTTCTGTTCTGGCGGTTGGGCCGGGCGGGGCCCCGTATTAACACACATACATACCAGATGGCGGCACAAGCAAACCACCGAACTTTACGAAGTGCTTAGGGACCTGAATTATCACATCCAGGCCACCCTGTCCGCGCAATGTCGACGGCGCCTCGTTTTATCGTCTCCACCAAGGAGTTCCCCCCCGCTGAGCGGGCAGTCTTCCTTGAGTCTTCATTCTTTTCGCGCAACGGACCGGGCGCTGAACTACCGTCCCCCGCGGACGTTCGCGCGAGGAGCGACATTCAAAATTCGCAGAAGATGAAATACCGGATCCCACCAGTTCGATACGAGGAGCTTGGCCTCATTGTCAAGTTTGGACGCGCACCCCAGGTGAGGGTAGATGAGGGCCAGTGTCTTTGGGCGTTGCGCCATGCCCTGCCAAAAGTCCCCGTCCCCACCCCAAAGGTGTATGGCTGGACACACGATCACGGCCAAGTTTTCATCTATATGGAGTTGGTGCATGGCGTCACCCTGGCCCAACGCTGGGGATCTCTCAATGAGATTGAGCGTGAGAGTATCTGCCAGCAGCTTCGCGTTATGCTCTCCGAGCTGCGCAAGGTGCGGCACGCAACCAGCGAGTTCTTCCTTGGTATGATGACACTTTGGACAGGCAACAAGCCGACTAACGACCAAAATCTGTACCGTTACTTACTTGCTTCCATTGAAAAGGCCACCTCAATCGTCAGGCGCCCAGCGATATCATTTTCGAAAGCCCGCGAAACGACCCTCCGGGGGGGCCGTTCCATTCAGCTACTGAATTTTATGGTTGGCTATCCATCTTGATCAGGTCAGGCTTTGAACAACACTGGCCGGGAAAAAAACCGTCGGAACTCCCTGATCCCGGCTGAGAGCATCTACCCGATGATGCACCGGTTGTGCTTACCCACGGCGATCTACACCCAAGCAACATTATGGTTTTGATGGATACCCCTTGCAAGGTAGTTTCCATCATTGACTGGCACCAGCCAGGGTGGTATCCAGATTACTGGGAGTACTGCAAGGCCGCCTTTACTGCAGAACTGGATGGCGAATGGATGGACAGATATATACCCTTGTTCTTGGATGATTCTGGCCTGTTTGATGTGTGGAACCATTATGCCCGCTCACTCGGGTACTGAAGGAGTGGACCGGGACAATCCGTAGACGATGGCTATGCACTGTCGATAGTATCGAAGAGTGCGTACAGAGAGGCGGTTCCTTCACATGGCTGTGAATTAGCGTTCCCGACATCTCCCAAGACGACAGTGGATCGGGGGGGGGGGGCCGCGGGAACAAGGTCTTCTGGTTGTTGCCGTTGACAGGGGGGCAGATAATGTGATAGACATCCAGATCGAAATGCCCCGCGATAGATAGAGCCAAGCATGTATTTCAGTTCCAATACGTCTGTGAAACAGGTAGCACAGCCTGCATAGACCGTGGTGCTGCTCTCGAGAATCTGGGTCAAGAAAGTTACGGACGTTTTCCAAGACACCTTCCTTCACCCGACCGCCCGGCATAACAGAAGAGATTGCCATCCCGCTACAGGCTGGGCTGCGGACGGCTGCCACTCATCGCTCGCATTTAGACAGACAGAGGTCTCAGTGGTCATTCTACGGGCACCAAGAATGAGTGCGAGGTGGATTTTCCGTGGAAGCAAATGGAAGCATTTCAACGCTGCCGGTGTGGGTGGTGCAGGTTGAGGATTCGGTGAGGTATGGGGGGCATGGGTTTTCATGCGGTCAATACGGGGGAGGAGGATTGGTTGAGGGAGAGAGCGGAGTTCTTGTTGACTTTGAAGATAATTAGCGGGTGGGGATGAAACTTTTCTATATGTGATGGGGCTGTGACTATCGACGTCCATGCATACCGTCCTCGTCCACCACTTCACCACGCACCCTTCATCGCGATCATCCTCCGCCGGTTACTCGGGGCGAACTTTGTGCCCGCCCCATATCGCCGCTGCTGGGCCAGATCTAGACCGTGTAGAACTCGAAATCGGTCTGGATCTCAGCGTCCAGCGGTTGATCGTATCAATCCAGGATGATGGACGGGCAGCACTCGGTGCAATGTCAGAGGCAGTTCCCGCATTGGCCGCCCTCCATTGCGAGGTGAGAGACGCAACCCAGGAAGGGATATACGACGGCCACCGGGCACTTGACGTGGCCAATCCTCCCATCAAGCACCGCAGTCGTGTACTTGTAAGCCCTGGTCGTACCGGCCTTTCGTCGTTTCCAGGCGGGAGCACGTACTCAACGGTGATCTCTTCGGACATTTAACTCAAGGGGAGAAAAGAATGAACACGAGACTTCCCTTAACATGCCGTCCCCCCAGGTAGCCATTCAATTTCCTTGAAGTTCTTATCATCAATTCAAAGCAATTCAATCATTCCGATAGGGATTAATGGGCCGTAACCTTCCTCAAACGGCCACGAAAAATTGATCTAGTTTCTCAACCAAGCGAACCACCCTTCTTGCTCCGTCCGATAGAAACAAGGTCTGTCTTCAATCTATAATCGGGTTTGTGGCCGACCCTATACAGTAAAGTCTGCGATAAACCCGTGACCCAGGTGTTTGTGTCGAGAACCCTCCCATCCCATGACGAGGTCTAAGTAGCCGAAAACGAGAGTCGATCTTGCTTCTCGTGGAGCAGCCGTCACCAAAGTCGGTCGACGTTCTCTATCCGAGCCCAGAGCGCGAGATGTAACCCAATACCAAGACTCACAATGGCAAAGACTCGGCCTTGGAGGCCTCAATCAAAATAATTTGTGGGGAGTGTTAGTTCCTTTTGCGTTCAAAAACGGATCTGGACTATGTTGGCCGTCATGCACGGTGGGTATGTGTTGTTGCCGACCTCAAAACACCGTCAACGCCATCCAGTCATGTCGTCCCTGAACCAAACCCCGCTCTTGGCAAGGAGGCTGTGCGCATATTGATTCCGAGCGGCTCATGATGTTTTGTCCGGCCAGCCGGCCTTGGATGTCAGTCACAGCGAGGATTGCAGCAATGTAGCTCAGCAAGTAACGTTCAATCCCCACCCTTTGTAAGGCAAGTCAAGGAATACACCCCCCCAGTGATCGAAAGATGGGGCGCGGCTTGCTAACGAGTGGGTTACATCCCGCGGGGTTTCAAGATGGCTATGCGAGAGGAAATGCTCTTCCCTCCGTAAACTGACGAGTTCAGCTATTCTCGTGGTAATAAGGCATGGTTGGCGGCGGCCACTATTTGTCCAACATCAGGGAGTGGCTTCGTCATTCTGGCCGAAACGTGGGGATTTGTAAGTTTTAATACACGTGGACGTCTTTGAAAGGTGCCCGGCTTGGATTAACTAAACTCAACCGAAAACGGCTTCATACGGATTCGTGGGTAGAGGTCGTGGGGACGAAGTACCGGCACCAGTTGTTTGGAACGGTCCTGTGTAGGTAGTGTAGTTATCAGTGTGTTCAACCTGGCACTGGCTCTGCGTCCAGAGTTTGCGTCCCAGCGTTGCTGGTGACCTTCGCGCCGAGATGCCAAGGGTTCTATCCATGCTTCTTCTTGTGTTAAACGAGATGACCATCCTTGATCCTTCAACGTGTCTGTGATGCCGCACTCAACTTTCCTAGATCAAGTTAGTGGCAGTGGTTCAGCTCCTCGATGTGGTTGGTATTCGCAAGAAGAGAACGACCCTCTTTACATGAATCATATCTTATGCAAGATTCAGGTTTGGATTCACCCAACATTTTGGGATGCATGTGGGGCTCATCTTGGCAGGCTCGGGGAATTCCTGGCGGACGTGGTTTGCCGCGATCACTGGCAACCTGCTCACCCAGCCACAGCAGGAAGAAACACGACCGTAACCTGTGTTTCGTATCACCGGTAGCAGCTGATCATAGAAAGTTGTAGTTATACCTGCACCAGCAATCATACAATCATAAGCTTTTGTGTCCCGCACGTGGGGAAGATGCGGATGGGACCCAGCCCAGGCTGTTCGACGTGGTGCGTGGTTGTGTGGCTTGCTGATACATTCAACTTGAGAGCCCCGCAATGGCGATCCAATGGCGTCGCTTGGGTCGTGCTTCATTGGACGGCTCAAGGGAGAGAGGCTTCGTCAGCCTTGTTAACGGGGTTTATGAGACAAGCAAGACACCAGCTGATCAATTGTGGCCCCAGGCTGATGCATCCGGCGCTGGGCAACACAGGCTGGAGTGGGTGCCAAGGGGACCAGGAAAGCCGGAGGAACCATCTCAGCCACTGGGAGTTCTTAGCTCTGCCGGGGTCCATGATCGGTGGGGATCTTGGAAGAGAGGTGATTGGAGCGTGGCCTTGCTACCAGCGACTTGGCGACGCCTGTCACTCGTCTGTGTGGTTGCTGCTCGCCCTTGGCCGACGTATCCATCATCCCAGACACCCGCTGCCCCCAGGCTCGGGTCTGTCCGTCAGTGGTTCAATTCGGGTGGGATGTGGCGGGCGGCGTTCGGTGATCGGACACCAACGACCAGAGCGGCAGGGGGATCAGATCTTAAGCCCGGCTCATCTTCCGGGTTCCGGGATTTCTCCCTTTTGCTCTTTTCCCTTTTTTCCTCATCGCGTGAACTCGCTGGGATCATATCGGCGACGCACTTTATTGAATGGGGACAGAGAACGAGCTGGACGTCGAGGGGCAGACGGAGCCTCCTATATGTGGCTTCAAGAGTTCCGCAGTCTGCTCTCCCCCATCCCCCACTCTCGCCGGGACCACCGGAACGGACGCCGATGCCACGGATGCCGACGCTGATGCCACTGTTGGCCGTGGCTCCATCAGCAGCACGCTCGACACGGCTCCCGCCTTAACCACCGAGTCCGCCCACATACTTTCAGTGCCAGATGTCTGCGCGCTGCTCGAGACAGACCTCGAGTAAGCCTTTATTCCCCTCCTCAAACATCCACGGCCAACCCCTCTTGCTCACGCGCTCAGAAATGGAATCGACGGTTCCGAGGCTGCCCGTCGCCTGCAGCACCATGGCCCTAACAAGGTTGAGGGAGCTCGAGGGTTATCCGTGTGGACGATTCTCATGAGACAGGTGTCAAACAGCCTGACTCTTGTGAGTGTTTCCAAGAATGATCTTCGGGTGCGGTACAATGGCAACTGACCGAGAGCTAGGTCCTCGTCATCACCATGGTCCTCTCCTTCGCCATCGATGACCACATTGAAGGCGGTGTTATCGCCGCTGTCATCCTGCTCAACATGGTGGTCGGGTAAGTCAACAAAAAAAGAAAAAAAATAATTGCCCCGGTTGATCGCCTCCGTCTTACATGTACCCATTCGATGCAGATTCGTCCAAGACTTCCGCGCTGAGCAGACCATCCAGGCACTGTACGCGCTCTCTGCACCCACGTGCAAGGTAATTCGCGGTGGCCACACGGATAACATCAAGGCTGAGGCCTTGGTACCCGGCGACCTAGTCAAGCTTGGAGTTGGCGACATCGTCCCGGCGGATCTCAGGCTCGTACACAGCATCAATCTCTCTACTGACGAGGCGTTGCTCACCGGCGAGTCTGTCCCTGTGAGCAAGCACGCCGAGATCATCCTCAAGGACCGCGATGTACCCCTGGGAGACCGCCTCAACATGGTGTACTCAGCCAGCGTCGTTTCCCGCGGGCGTGCTACTGGCATTGTCGTCGCTACGGGTATGACTACCGAGGTCGGTAGGATTGCGGAGCTCCTAAGGAAGAGCAGAGAAAACCCGGCCGACAAGCGGACAACTGTGCTCGGGAAGGCTTGGGTTAAGGTCCGAAATGGTCTTCGGGTTCTGCTCGGCCTTGACGGCACGCCCATGCAGGTTGCTCTGAGCAAGTTCGCTCTATTGCTATTTGCCCTGGCCATCACTCTGGCCATCATCGTCTTCTCCGCCAGCCGCTGGGATGTCACCAGCGAAGTCCTGATCTACGGTATTTGCGTGGCGGTTGCCGTTATCCCGGAATCACTCATTGCCGTCCTCACCATCGCCACGGCCATCGGCACTCGCGCTATGGCCAAAGGCAATGTTGTCATCCGCAAACTCGCCGCTCTTGAAGCTGTCGGCGGAGTCACTAATATCTGCTCCGACAAGACCGGCACACTGACCCAGGGCAAGATGGTTGCCAAGCGGGTATGGCTGGTCGACGGAACCGAGGTGTCCATCCAGGACACAACCCATCCCTTTGATCCCACCAGCGGAAACGTGCGCGTGGGAGACGAGGTGTACACCCCCAAGTCTCTAACGGCTGAAAAGAGCGCAGCCCGGCTGAAGGACTTCCTTGAGACAGTCGCTCTCTGCAACAACTCGATCGTCACCAAAACCGACGCCTCCTACACGGCCATTGGTGAGCCCACTGAAATTGCTCTCCAGGTCCTGGCGATGCGCTTTGGCACGGGCAAGCCCGAGCTACTGCAGTCGGGCGGCCACCGGCTCCTAGCCGAGTTCCCCTTCGATTCGTCTTGCAAGCGGATGACAGTTGTCTGCACCGACGACGCAGGCGCGTTCGCCTACACCAAGGGTGCTCTCGAGGCCATGCTTCCCCTGATGGATGTTTCTGACGAGCAAAAGAACACTATCGTCGCCAAGGCTGAGTCTCTAGCCAGCGAGGGCCTTCGGGTGCTTTGTATCGCTAGGAAATCTACCAACCCCCAAGACTTTATTCCCCAGGATCCTACAACGGCGCCAGAAAAGGTGCCCTCACAGGTAAACGAAAACCCGGACCAGCGTTCCTCGGTCGAGAGAAACCTCACGTTTCTCGGCTTGGCGGGTCTCTATGACCCGCCCAGGCTCGAGTCTGCCACAGCCGTCAAGCGGTGCCAGCAGGCCGGTATTACCGTCCACATGCTCACCGGCGATCACGTCAAGACAGCCACAGCCATCGCCTACGAGATCGGCATTCTGGACCGCGCCAACCACGGCAACGAGAAAAGTATCATGGTCGCCGGCGCGTTCGACAGCCTCAGCGACGCTCAAGTCGACGAGATGGAGCACCTGCCTCTTGTCCTCGCCCGGTGTAGCCCGACAACCAAGGTGCGCATGGTGGAAGCCATGCACAGAAGGAAGGCGTTTTGTGTCATGACCGGAGACGGTGTGAACGATTCGCCCGCACTCAAAAAGTCCGACGTGGGCATTGCCATGGGTCTGAACGGCAGTGACGTTGCGAAGGAGGCTGCGGACATGGTCTTGACTGACGACAACTTTGCCTCGATCGTCACCGCCATCGAGGAAGGCAGACGCTTGTTTGACAACATCCAAAAGGTGCTTTTTTGTTATGTCAAAGCTTGAGATAACCTTGACTAACCAACCCCTTGCAGTTCCTCCTCCACCTCCTTGTCTCCAACATCGCCCAAGTCTTCCTCCTTCTTATCGGTCTGGCCTTCAAGGACCCGCGTGGCATCTCCGTTTTCCCCCTATCGCCCCTCGAGATTCTCTGGGCCAATCTTGTCACCTCGTCGTTCCTGGCCCTCGGCCTCGGCATCGAGGACGCGCAGCCGGATATTATGCAGCGCCCACCCCACGACCTCGCCACTGGCGTCTTTACGCGGGAGCTCATCATCGACAAGTTCGTCTACGGCACCGCCATGGGCGGCCTGTGCCTCGCCGCGTTCACCTCGGTGGCCTACGGCGTCAACGGGCCGAATGGCTTGGGAGTCATGTGTAACGAGGATTACTCGGACGCGTGCAGCGTCGCGTTCAAAGCCAGAGCTACGACGTTTGCCACGCTGACCTTCCTACTGCTAGTGATGGCATGGGAGGCCAAGCACTTCACCCGGTCGCTGTTCAACATGCATCCCGAGAAGTACTCAGGTCCATTGTCTGTCTTCAAGACAGTCTGGCAGAACAAGTTCTTGTTTGGTGCCGTTTCGGCTGGGTTTGTGATTGCTTTCCCCGTCATTTACCTACCCGTCGTGAACAGGATTGTCTTCAAGCACGATGCCATCACATGGGAGTGGGGTGTGGTAGTCGGCGTGCGTTGTGGTATATACCAGCCATCGTGGAAAACATGGAAGGCGGTGAAGAGACGGTTTGGGCTTGGGGCTCCCGTCATGAAACCGCTAGTTGAGGGAGAGGCATAGGAGAGATGGCCGGAACAGATGGGGTAATGGAAGAGACCCTGCCAATGGAGGGCGAGGAAATTTTGAGGCTCGGATTCATTCATTTTATGTTGCTTTGGGTGGGTATAGTAGGATGTGTGACGTTGTTTCGGCCTGTCAGACACGGCCATCAAGATTGGAAATTTTGTCTGGTCTTTCTTCTTTTCTTCCCTTCTCTCGCTCTTTTGGGACGTTCTTCCTTTCCGAGTTTGGTCTTGCAGTTTGGATACGCCGCAAACGAGGCTTTCTTAAAGCAATAGCGGTCGCATACCTATCGTATCTGATGTTGAAACAACTCATTTTTGCCATGGTACTAAGGCGCACATAGCGCCGGAAGGTGCCCGACTCGGGCATTGTTGAACTTGGGAGAGGCCAGGCACAGCCTAAACGAGGGTCCAAGTGACTCCATCTTGAACATCGACACCCTACCTTTCCTGGTATAGGACGAACGACTTCTCAAAACAATAGCCGGCAGATACGAAGTACACTATAGACAGGCATCTATCCTAGGAGCGAGCATATTATCCCGAGCCTCGCCATCGAGCTCCGCCATCAATATTGCCACTAATTATCGATATGAGCACCAACCGAGCTAAGCGGTCGGTCGTAGATGAGGATAGGCCGCGCCATGCAGTAGGCAATCCTTGATGGGCTAGATGGACAAGGAGGCAATAAGCACTTCAGTGAAGGGTGGGGGGCGAGCAGGGTCTCGGTTCGATCCTGCGAGGGTTCATGCAATACCACCTAAGAAACCTGGATCGGCAAGCGGGGCCGGGACTAGTGACCGAGAGAGCTGGTCCTTTCCAAACAGACAAAGACATGTTCCGACCCCCTGCTGATGCTTTTCGTGCAGTAGGGCAATGCAAGCGGGTCATAATGGACGAGTCGAACCGAATATGGCAAGCGTAGGTGACTGCATCGACTGTTGGTTTCAAGTCGTATCCGCGGGGTCCAGCGGGCCCCGAGCTATAAAATCAAATGAATATCCGATCGGTTGTGATTCCTCTTGTACCTGCGGCAGCTGGGCTGAACTGACTTTCCTGCACGCCAATACCGGGCCTCTGGCGCCAATCAACCTTCAGAATGGTACTGAGCATACTTATCTTGCTCGGTGGCTTAGTAACCGCCTTTGTGCTACATGCTATTTGGCAATGGCGACGCCTATCCCACGTCCCGGGCCCTTTCATCGCCGGCTTCTCCAAACTCTGGGTCTTTTGGGAAGCCATCCAACTTCGGCTACCGGCAGCATACGAGGAGGTGGGCAAGCAATATGGTGAGTCGTCACTCACCTCGACCACCGAAGATATTATTCCTGCCCGCGGTCCTCCTGAGTATTGCCCTAATAAGATCGTGTCCGACAGGGTCACTCGTGCGCGTCGGCCCCAACGAGTTGCTCACTGATGACCCCGATATCCTGCGAAAGATGATGGCACCCCGGTCTCCGTACACTCGAGGGCCCTGTAAGTGACTGGGAGAAACAGATCACGCGTGTATTGCCCCTCCCTCGCGCGGATTAGGTTCTGACGGGAAATAGGGTACGAGGCATTTCGAGTTGACCCGAGCAGAGACAATGTGTTGACCTTGAGGGACGATCACGCTCATAACGCGCTTCGCGCGAAGATACTTCCAGGGGTAAGTTTCACTTCCCTGGGACTTGCCACCACCGGGGGCGGGCGCTGACGATGTGGGCCTAGTACTCTGGGAAGGAAAATCTGTCCATGGAGGGCAGCATAGAAACCCAAATTGCAAGACTCATCGAACTCATCGAGACGAAGTACTTGTCAACAAAACACGAGTATCGGCCAATGGATTGGGGTGTGAAGGCGCAGTACTTCACTCTGGACGTTATCGGGGACCTCGCGTGGGGCCAGCCAATGGGGTTCCTCGAGCAGGATGCCGACGTCTTTGATTATATCAAGATCGCCATGACCTCCATCCCCGCGATGATGGTGGTTTCAACCTACCCTTTGTTGGCGAAGCTTCTTCAGTCACGCTTTTTTCGCACGCTTCTGCCGAAAGAAACTGACAAGATCGGATTCGGCGCTTTGATCGGGTGAGTCGACGCCAGACAGTTATGCCCGTCGCAACGAGGATGATGCTCGTGCTTGTTCGTCGGTGCTGATATCATTACCCTTAACAGGATCGCGAACAGCGTGACTGCCGCGCGTTTCAAGCCCGATGCTCCTGACCACCACGATATGCTCGGATCCTTTATTCGTCATGGTCTGAACGAGGAAGCGGCCGCCGCAGAAACGTTGGTCCAGATCATTGCCGGAAGCGATACCTCAGCCTCGACTATCCGGGCCGTTACGTTGTATATCCTGAGCAATCCACGTGTGTACCAGAAGCTGCAAGCTGAAATCGACGAGGCCATTGCTCTGGCGAAGATATCATCACCCATTAAGGACGCCGAAGGCCGGCAACTACCTTACCTCCAGGCGGTCATCAAGGAAGGTCTGCGGATGATGCCCCCCGCTTCTGGCGTCTTCTTCAAAGAGGTGCCTCCCGGGGGAGATACAATAGACGGGAAGTTCATTCCGGGCGGCACGCAGGTTGGTTCTAACATCATGGCGATCCACCGCTCTAAAAGGATCTACGGCCAGGACGCTGAGATTTACCGCCCGGAACGATGGCTGGAGGCCGAAGGGGAACAGCTCGCCCGTATGAACAATACAGTGGACTTGATCTTTCACTCTGGAAGGTTCCAGTGTCCTGGGAAAGGTGTGGCCTGGATGGAATTCAACAAAATTTTCGTCGAGGTATGTTTGATGAGTGCAGACTTATTGACTTGAGCAACCTGGTGGCTGACAAGTTGGGCATTAGCTGTTGAGACGGTTCGACTTTTCGCTTGTTAACCCCGCTAAGGCGGCCCATATTCGCAATGCTGTAAGCAGGTTTCGGAAAGTTTTGAGTGGTTGGCGGCTGTGCTAATCGGTCCTAGGGTGTTTGGATAATTGAGGACTTCTGGGTGCGCGTCTCTCGCAGGAACGAAGAGCGGTCAGGCTGCATGTAGTAGTGGTCGTGAGGCACATGGCATGACAGGACGGGCGCGGCACAGCAAGAAACGTGGCGATCATCCGACAAGGATTGCTGTCGGTAGGTAAAGCACTGCCAGATCAAGGGCATCGATCCTTGCAATATCAAGTTGATATTCCTGTTCATATATAATCTTCCTTGTGCGAAGGATTGTAATCTTCTGGGTCCATGTCTGGCACTTGGCCTGTTCACTTCCGTGACCTGATTTCCCAGTAGAAACTTCTCACACAACACCCGGTCAAGGGAAGGAGAGCGTCCTCGAGCCGTGCCCCCACGTTCCCACCCCGGGACTGCCGGCCTTGTCCATGCTGACGTGCTTGGCGCTGCAGCTAACCACGTTCACAACTTCCGTTCTATCAAGTGTAAGTCTTGGCATGATTTTCGGCGGCAAACGGCGGATAGTGCCGCCAATTTCTCTTCCATCTTTTTCAATACGGCGCACATATGCACGAAGACCACAACATCGACATGCCCTTGAACTCCGGTGACCAGACTGACGATGGCGAACAACGACCGTATGTCAGACCAGAGTACATATCCATGCCTGCCCTGTTAGAGCCCCCAGTCGTTTGCTGTCCACGTGGAGACAAGACCCCCCAGGTCCGATGCAACTATGGAAGGCAATTGATAGGGGGGCAGGGCGGAATTGATACGGGGGCAGGGCGTTACGCGGGCAGGGCAACCTCAAAGTTCCTATTGGCCCAAAATTTCTGACAGCTGTCAGCATTTTCCCCTAAAAGCGGTGAAGGCCAACTCGCTAACACTAACACAATTTCCTACTACCTTCCATATTGGCTTCGAAGCGATGGGTGTCAAGTATTCGCAACGGTTGCGAAGAGATTATATAGGGCATCGTCGTCGCCATAGCCATACCATTCCCCAGGGTCCGGTCCTGAGCCGCTGCTTGAAGATCCACGCCTGCGCTGCTCGCACGTATCGGAACTATCGCGTCGGTGTGAGGGACGAGTAACATCTAGGCGAGGCACAAGGGCACCGCGTATGCTGACTCAATTCTGCTAATCGAAAGCTGAAGAAAGAGAGGAAAGATACAGGATAGCGCGTTGGCAACGCGAGAAGGCATGCCCAAAACGGAGCTAGTCCGGATGCGGAAGTGCACCTCGAACCCCAACCCTGGGCGAGCTTTCCGTCACAGTCGGAGTCGCTTCGTGGGTCGGGATTGCGCTTCACCTGGATCAGCGCTATCGTATCCAGAACGGGATAGCCTTCGGGAGCTTTTTGGACGGCGGGTCATTGCGCAATGGATAGGCATATGGAAACTCAAGGACGATGTTTTGACGTCAATTGGAGTTGACAGACTATTGGCAGCTGGTAAATATGGAAGGGGACGCGGCAGAATTTTGATGGAGCATGCCCCTGCTTAACAAAAAAGTTTTGAGCCAATAGGAGCTTTGAGATTGCCCTGCCCGCGTAACGCCCTGCCCCCGTATCAATTCCGCCCTGCCCCCCTATCAATTGCCCTATGGAAACGGCTTTCACAACGCTTGAACCCACCTTGGGGCCCCGCAGGCTCACCGCCAGCTTCCTGATCGTCGGTGACAAACAAGGACCAACAAACCGAAGCTCCCTCGGTTACAAAGGCGCAACGAGTAAATGGATGACTGCCTCGCGACCTCCTATAAACAAGAATAAGGTACGTAGTTCAAAATTGCGTTTTTTTTTTTTTTGTTTTTTTTAAGGGGATACTTGACCGTCGAGATTCGATACTCTCGTGTACAAGGCACAAGGTCTAGTGCCCCTCATCAACACAATCACCAACCCGAAAAAGAGAGACAAGAACAAGGGCTTGGGTCTCAGGTGGGTGGGGAATCTTCAACCTCCATCCGAGCATTCAAGTTTGGAGTCCGAAGTGAAAGACGTTGGGGAAACAACGTCACTAGATGGCTTTTTTCACACGACCTATTGCTAAGTTGGTCCAAGCCCTCCTCCCTTGTCGCCATAGGCCTCGCTCTTTATAAAGAGCGTTTTGTTGATACTGCCTCTGCTCCAATGTTGTTACGGATTGGGACCAGAAAGCTTCCGATCCTCGCCATCCCTCCCCAATGCCGCTCCATCTACACGTTCCTGGCGAAGGATTCTCTCCAACCTGTATGATTACCGGCCCACAGGTTCGAGGTCACGTTACAGAAAGAAAACGGCTCAGCTCCGCCGATGTGGAGAGCGGCGGAGATGCCCTGTACACTGTCGTTTTATCTAACGCACAAGGGCACACTAGCTGAGCGCGGCGCGAAGCCGATCAGATGGCAAGAGCATTTTATGCGGTTCCTCTATACCTCCCTGGTGGGCCGTTGTCCCCTCGCTCAACACATTCGATGTGCTCTGGCCGCTGTGAAAGTTAGGCGACAAGCAAGGCTTTCCGGTCCACACGTTGAAGGAGGCAACGACTCTCGCATCAAGAAAAGGAGAGCGGGCCGTTTTGGACCATCTGAATGAGAGCTGCGGCAGCTGCCAATAGATAGGAGTAAGCCAAGGCAAATAAATATCTATCTCAACACATACTTCCTTTTGACTTGGGAGTCTCTGCTGTGGGAAGAAGCCAGAACCTTTTGGCCACTTACGCTTACGAGGGTGTTGGCTAGCTGAAAATCATAGGAAGGGCCTTGATCCGATGTAACGGGAGTAATATTTCATACGAGTTCAACAGGAAACGGACACAGCATACATACCTAGACACCTTACTCCTCATCCACAAGGACTATCCTGGTGCAACAGTATTCTCATAAGTCGGAGACCATCCGGATAGCTTCCTGTCCATGATTACGGCCGCTCTGTCCTGCACGCTCGTATTAGTAATATTTCCAAAGCAGAAATTGGGATGGCAAACCAAGGCTTGCGCCTCTTAGAGAGGATATGTTGATGGCGTAAAATAAACTCAAGTAAACATAAGGAGTGAAAGTACCTAGTTGTCAACCAACAGTGTTATTATGAATGACACTTTGCTTCCGCCCACTGCTATTGGATGTCTGTGGTTCAGATATTCTCCTGCGGTTATGCTGTTCACTTCCGGGATGTAAAGTGAAGGCCTCGGGTGCCTGCTTCTAGGTGCTACCGTCTTCAATAGTAGCCTGATGACGGGATAGTAGCGTGTGACTGATCCTCGTTCTTCTGATTGCGTTAAGTAAGCCCTTTCTGTTCCGCTACACGGAATTCGTATGGCACAATGTGCTCACTTCACCGAGAAGATGGGTATTTGAATACCCATGAACTCAGTTAAGTACCTAGTAGTGGATTGTACAGACCCTGGGAATCTACCTTATATCATCTTTCTATCCTAGGTGCGAAACATATTCTCGATACCTCCGAGGCTAGTTTTAGCGTATATCCGAAAGGGAAGTAGTTTTTGGCTCTATATACGATGTCTTTATGGTGTACGGATAGTTATGTATTCCGAGATATCGTAACATGTGAATACGATGAGTTCAGCGACCGCACTTTAGGGGCGGCCAGTTAGGATAGCATAGCGCGCTTAACGTACGCCTCAATTGTGATGCTAAGAGCAAATATGTGACGAAATATTGCTATTTTCTCTTTTCATCTACCTAAGGGCTAGCCCCTGAAATAATCTAATATAATTTCCTATGATCCGCCTTACTGTGATTAATGTCAAGACTTCGCTAGGTACTTTTGGTCCCCCATATGCTTCTCTAATCGGTCACTTCTTGGATGGTGAATTTTCACATCTCTGAAATCATTAAAGACCAAGACGACGTCCTAAAGTCGGAGAGCAACGCGTGATGCTATTGGTGTCCGTATAGACACCGAGGGAAAGATTAGAAGTTCGGGGTTCTGTGATCCAGCAGATTCTCATACCATTTTTCCCAATAGAATACCTATGATCACTCATTTTACTTAGGGTCCAAGAAGTAGGCAACTACCGTATTGTGAGCTGAGGTAGAATTGACCCGTCAACCAAGGCGAGCTATTATGACCACCTGTGCTTTTAGCTCGTTCCGCCGAGTTGATTGAAACCTTACTGATATCCCTTTCCAATCCCTCCAGAGAAAGGGAAACGGAGCGGCTGCGTTGATCACAAAAGTTTGATCTAGTGAGGTACCATTGCTAATTGGAGATATCGATCAATACTAATTCGTATACGGATTGCCCCTGATTCTCACCTCTGGGCGACAATGGCCAACATACACGCATTTCTTCTTCTTTTTCTTTTAAAAAAAAAATAAACAAATCTGGTGGCAATGCCAATCCAATCAATCACACAGATGACATGGCAAGCTCGGAACCCCGGAAACTTTGAGAACCGGAGATGTTAGACCAGGTTCCATCCATCCCACTATTGCCGGGCCCCGGGTATTCTTTCCTTCTCAAGTAGATTGCAGATGTGTGGCTGCTGGCAAAAGGGTCATGATGATGACATGATTCCATAAACGAATGATAGCATGGGCGACGGAAGTAACCCCCAACACGGCTCGGGTCATCTCGACGGTGCACTCGCCCAGGCCCAGATCGAGGAGCAGAAAATTCTTTCTGCCGCCACCGAACCGGAGTCTCGATGTAACCTCGGGGTCTCAAAGCTGGGTCACACATCTGACATGAGGTTGGGCGCGCCCAAGGTGCCAAGCACATCAATGGATCAGGATTCGATGGGAACCTGGGAAAAAGCACGATCTCTTCGGCCACGATCCACCCCAGTGCCGCCCGCCAGAAAGGTTTTTTTTTTGGTCTTGAAAAGCCGAGGGCCGCGGAGGGCCCGTCCCGAGAGTGCCGGAGGAGGGCTGAACGAATCCGGTCGTTAGGCGCCCCCCCTTGATACCGGGCTAATGCAAGGGACGAAAAGTGATTTTGGATGTCACTGGGAATGATGACACCTCTTGCTTGACCGGCCACCACATGGCAGCACGTTAATCGTCCCTTGGCAGGTGTCGAGAGAGGGTAGGGGTCATAGGGCTCGACTCTGCACCCGACAAGTGTCAGATGGCGTGAGATCAGGAACTCTGTGTACCAACGATGGTGGTTCTTCACGTTGCTCTCGACGAGCCACCTCCTAATTCCGTTGACCATAAAGAGGAAGGCAGACAGACACTATTAGTGATTAGGGCACGACCATAACTCGGTCCCGAGTCAATGGGATGCGACTGCACAGGCCGGTGGTGGCAAATTAGGGCTGCAAGGACACCACCTCACCGTGTGACTGGTCAACCAGTACTCAATGGCCGTTAGCTGGGAAGCGGGGTGACAGCTGTCAAGCGAATACTTCGGGTACCTCTTGCGGGTATGAAGAGCTTCCCGCGCGGCGGATGGCATTGGATCGACGTGGCTATCGAGGCACCGACGCATATTGGCCTCGGCTATGATGGGAAGGGACAGATGCAACGGGACGTGTGACAGATCACCTACGGTACGGTGGGAAGGACGGTGGTAATTGACCTTGCCTCGACGACAGGGGATCGTCTGTCAGGTATGTACAGGAGATATTTACGGGTGCGTGTCGACCTTACATTGAGAGGAGTGCCTGTTACACCGCATCCGCCATGAAGCCCTGCGTTTGGAAGGTGAAGCCGCCGCATACGACGCTCTTTGACGACTATCGTCGTGTAGTAGGGCAAGCAAGCTGGGGTTGCGCAAAGCGGGCAACTCGAAACTCGAAGTGTCTGGGTACCTCGGTTATGTTGCGACCTGATTCTCCCCAACTCCAAGTCGAATAGCTGCGGTCTCCTTCCGGGAGCCGCTCCGGGGCCAGTAGTGTAACAAACGAACAGTTCTGGCACACGCGGGGGCCTGTGCCGCTCTGAAGCGGCGCTCAGGGCGCAAAAGCACCGAGTGATGTGGGTGACTGAGGTGCAATACAAGATCTCCGATGGGATGTGTGGGGCCGTTGCGCACGCCGGGCAGGCTTCGGAACACGCTTGTGCAAGGTACGCGAGATTCCGGGCGAATCAGGGAGCATGAGATTGATGAATTGGTTTCTGCTTTTGAACGGGACAAGAAATCTGGAAAGGTCTGCTGCAGTGCTCCTGCTCAGACTCTGTCGGCGCGTTATGCTGAGAAAATCCGCCGCGCCTCTTTCGCGTTCGGTTAACTCACCTTCACCGGTTGCTAACTCGGAAAGTAAAAGTCCGACCTCTTCCTTTCAGTTTCAAATTCAAACTTCCACTCAACCGGAGGATGGGAGGCGAGTGCGGCGCCTACAAACTAGCGCGACTCCGCATTGCTGTTCTGAGCGTTTTTCTTTTTATTTTTGCTTCCTCTCCTCCCGTCTTGTGGCGTGGGTCAGTTTCGGCTTGGCGGGTGGCCCGAGGGTTAGGGATGACTTAAGCCAAATCGAGTTGCAATTTTGGTTCATCCCGAGTTCCCAAGTTCTGGGTTCTAAGGGTTTCCATTGTCAGCTGACGCCGAGTGGGAAGAAGAGGCAGGAGCGACACTGCTGTCCAGCCCCCGCAATCCCATGTTCCCCCGCACCTCTCCTGTCATCATGAATGTTGGACAAACGGCCACCTTCACGTGGGTTGGGTGGGCTCGGCGGGGGAGCGGTCAACTGCTCTGGCTCGTCTGGCTCTGGCTGTGTGCGCTTGGGGGAATCTCTGCACCAATCACCTCACCATTAACCAGCCCACCAGCCCGCCCATAGGTGGTGCCACACGGTTGCCCAACCTGTTCGCAGCGTTGTTCTCAATTGAGTTGCGGAGCTCCCAGTGTCAGGCTAGAGACTGCCCGGAAGAAATCGATTGGGTGCAGTCAGCTCCGGCTCCGGCGTTCCCAGACGGTGCATGGTCTCCGACCCAGAGGCCAACCACAAACCCGCCTCTCCCAACCCCACGCTGACCGTGTTGCAACATACACTACCTTCCAACACGTGGTGCCAGTGGCAGTATCACCCATTCTGATGGTCCGGCCTTCGACCGCCCACGTCCTGCAACCCCCCACCAGTGTGTCGTGCACTCTCAAACACTTCTTTTCTGGGTCCCTTCCCCCTAGCGAGACGCCGCAACATCAGGAGTTGACGAGGCAAAACTGTTTTGGCCGCCCGCTATTTGACCTCGCAGCCTGGAGATCCGTGTGGCCGAACATGCTTCGCTGAGCAGATCCTGCAAGACACGAAGTGCCGACCACCAAGACACGGGCAAGACGGGGTCGAGGGAGCTCCCATCCCGTGCGACGCCAGTCACTCACTCGGCCACACTTAGCAAAGCGCGGGACCGTGCGGGGTGCATATAATAATAACTCGCGCCGAGCTTGAAGTAGGAGACAGGAAAATTCTTGTCGTGTGTGCCCTGCCTGCCTGCGTATCTGTATTATCGAGCAGTATTCACCCGCGGCTTTCCTTCGGCGGTTATTTTGAGAACTTCCAAGTTGGCGAGCCGCCAACTTCGTCATCTTGCGGGTTGATCGTCCAACCAAGCTCCTCAACTGCCGCCCCGCCGGCGTGCTGGGGGGTCGGGCCTGGGGGGGGGGCGCTGCGAGCGCGGCGGCGAGTGAGCTTCTTCTTGCCGCCACCATCTGGACCGGGCTGGGCTTCCGAGCGGCCCCGCAAAACACCCAACCGAGCCAACGCACAACTGCGCCGGGAACCCAATTCACCACCTACCCTGGTCGGTGCCACAGATCCAGCGATTCGCGTTGGAGCTAGGACTCCTTGGGAGTGGCTCGTGAGTGTGCTCATCCCGTTCGTGTCTGACCCCAACAACAAATTGTCCGCCCCCCTCCACCTCCATTTCTTCCCCAGTTTCTCCCCAGGTGTCCAGCTCGCCATTGATCGATACTACAGCCCACGGCCGCCTCACAAGCTCACACCGTGTCCCTGATGCTTGCAGCATTCTCATGTCGACTGGGTTAAAGCCATTGCTGCTTCCGCGGCTCGTGGAAGAGCGGAGGAAGCTGGGGGAACAAGATGACACCGGCGACCAGACACCGTACTACTACACCTACAATTCGTCCTCGTCCGACCTTACTTCCCCTTCACCCATTACATCCACCTTCTCGCCCACCAACCACTCGACGTTATCCGGTTCGACCTCATCCCTCGAACACGTCCCACCGCCATGCACCGAAAACCCGTCATCCCCTACACAATCTCTGCACGCGACCAGACCCAGCAAATCCCAATTGCCCGATGTCGAGGAAGAGCCATTGGAAAGAGAGGAGGAGAAACCGGCGACTCCGCCCAAATATACCGACCGGGAGTTTGGATTCCATGACTACTGCTTGTGTGGGTGCTTCGGTCCAAGTTGTGTCGGTGAAGGTTCTGCTCGCTTTGCTAATACAGGAGCCAGGCGACTTTCCATGTTCTCACAATGCCGACGTGACGCAGAGTACCGGTCCGTACCATTATATGGCTCCTGACTCCGACTACGATCTCGGCTTCCTCAGTGATGGCGACTTCAACGCCAGCCCAAGGCAAAAAAAGAGGCGCCACGGATCCGATGCAGGGTTCTCGACCTGGAGCACGAGGTTGGGGTCGAGACTGCCGAGTCTGCCTCGCTGGCGATCTTCCTCCACATCTAGGCGTAACGACCTCACCTTCTCTCCCGCTTCCGACCCGTCTCTCGTCGACTCCCGCCCGAGCTTCTCCCTCGCTGCCTCGAGCCGATCCTCCTCCGTGTCACGGCCGGCGCACGTTTCCGAGCGCGCGCAAGGCTCGGTTCCGGCCACTCCTGCCCTCTCCTTCTACGAAAGCTCCGAGAGCGTTGTTCTGCCCTCGCCCCTCGACAACCTACCGGCCACTTTGGGACGACGGGTAGAGCGCGATCGCGCCAATGCGACCACCCCCCTCTTACCCCCTCTTCTCATCGACACAACGCCGAGTCATACCATATCCCCTTCCCTACAGACTTCGCCATTGCAGTCTCCTTCCATGATCACTTCGCGGGTCCCCGATTGGCCGACAGCCAAGCCGTATGCAACACCGCCGCTCAGTACCAAGCCGTCCGTTTCTTCTCTACGCCGCGGAACAATCTCGAGTGCCTTTGGCGACGCCCCCTCGCCAATTCCCTGCTTTTTCGACCACCAGGACTCTTGGTCCGACTGCCTCGGCCACGCAAACTTTACGATTGAACCCAGGCCGTATTTGCCCGAGACGACCGATCTCGTGTCTCTTCAATCCTTCCGTTCTGACTGGAACCTGGCGAGAACCAACTACGCCAAGCACCTTGTGCGGACTGGCGAACACTACGGGTCCACCTCTAAAACGTACGCCTTGACAGAAGCCAAATGGGCTGAGATAGAGCAAGAGTGGCAACGGGACGAGGACCATCTTGTTCAGCGCCTGGGGGAGCAGTGGAAGAATGATCCCTCTGTGGTCTCCCAACTGCAGCGCACGGCTGAAGAGAAACTCTCGCCGTCGATCCCCCGTATGCTCAGCGACGATGGCAAGTTCCCAGAGCTTGGCGACGTTGAGATCATCGGACCGATGTTGCGCGATGCCGCCATGGCCCGCGAGGGAGCCCCAGACGATAAGCGCAATAGCGCTTCCGGTTGGCTCAAAAACCTGGCGGGTAAGGTTGGGCTGCGCAAATAACGGCGTACGGAGACCCCTAACCAGCACCACAACTACCCGCACGGCCTTTAGACACGAACACATGCCCGCCATGATATAATGAGGACGACACAACCGCAAGGGTCTCCCTCTCCTTTGCTACGCTTTTCTTGCCTCTTAATCAAGATACCCCATCAGTTCAATGTTGCCGTCCTTCCTTTTTCCCATTTGCTAGATGGAAGCGATTGTGATATTCTCCCCTATCCCTTACATTTCCGGTCTTAATCATCATGACGATAGCGAGGAGCCCAATGTGCTGTATTTGCTGTCCGCATATTCCGGTGTCTGAACCTCAGTTCCTAGGCGCTTTGTTTTATACGGGAAAGAAAAAGGAACCAAAAGCACTCATGGGGATTGGCAGGGTGATCGGAATTTTGCAGTTAATAATCTCAGTGTATATCTGAGTGGATCTATCCAGTAGAGCACGGAGCTTAATAGTGACGTTTGTCTTGACTGGTATCCCCCACCGTTCTCTCCTCCCCTCCGCGCCGTTGCCCTCCTCGACTGAGGCGCTTAGACAACGGGCCACCCACTTGAGAAGTTGATTCGATTCCAGCCAAACTTCTTCTGACCGTCTCCGAAACCGATGCGAGTATCCACATAGTGATAGTACAAAACCTAAAGAAGTCTGTCAGCTCGAGATGGTCTTACCGTGGAAATTAACACAGGCGGGCGGGGCAGGCATGACTTACAGGTCCGTTCGTCGGGTCTTGGTACGCACCTTGCCCACCGGGACCATACACCCAGTTGTGCGACTGGAGGACTACGGTGCCACCTCCGGAACGGCACGACCTGCCGTCCCTGTCAACAAAGGGGCCAACAGGCGAGCTGGATCGACATGCCAAGATCCTGTACTCCTTCCCCGCCGCCGGCCTGTTTTTGTCATAACCACAGCAGGTGCCCTTGGAGAAGAACAGGTAGTAGAAGTCGCCGTTCTTGAACACAGTCGGGCCTTCCATGGCCGTATCGTTGGGGTCAAACGCGACCTGATACGCGGCGCCGTTGCTCTTGGTCGGCGTCATGCGCACGCGATGGATGCCGTTCCAGAAGCTACCAAACGTGAGAAAGTAGTTGCTTGTCCCCGGCTCGTTGACGAGATTGCCATCGATAGCGTTGTACGGCAGACCGGCGCTCGACACCACCCCGGTGGAGCCGAGATCCGTCCAGGTGCCCGCATCCAGGCTCGAGGACCGGGCGATGCCGATGGCCGAGTTCTGGACCCCGAAGGTGCTTACAGAGTAGTACAAGTAGTACTGGTTGCCCACCTGCGCGACGTCGGGGGCCTACCGCCATTTAGTGCATGTCACCTGAAGAACGAGGACCTGCGGAGAGAATGGTGGCGTGGCATGCATGACTTACCCAAAGGTCCTGGTTCCCAGGCAAGTTAATGGAGGATCCGCCCGGCAGCGCTGCCCCCTTGTAGGTCCAAGGGCCGGATAGGCTCGGTGCCGTGTGGATGGCAATTCTGCCGCCGGTCGAAAAGCGAAAGTATGTGCCATCTGCACGACGAATGATGGATGGATCATGGGAGTTGTTGCAGATTCCACTGCAGGCCTCTGGTAGAGCATAAGCAGAAACTAGAGCCGGGAGTAGAGCCACAGCTCCTAGGATATCGGAAAGCCCAACCATAACGCCGGCACGGGGGTGGTATGCGGGAAGGCTGCGAATGGCATCCGTGTGCAGGGAACAATCGCCAGTGATTCAGAACTCTGCCAGCTTATGTATAATTATATATGTATTTACTCGGTTCTTCCTTAGCGCATGCCCTTGAAGAAATTAGAATGGAGTTAACGTAGCCATGCCAAGGGCTAAGGCATGAGCCGGTATGTTACCTACCCGGTGCTCGCGTTCTGTGATGGGATAAATTCATCTTCTCCTGCTTCCATCGGCCGGTTCGCCTTTTCGCACCTTGTTTTTCCACCCAGTCAAGGAACCTCGCCGTTTCTTGCACGAGTCTAGGCCGTGTGAGTGTTGGATCGCGTCGTTCCGTCGTGTCTCATTTATGACCGAAGCGGAATCCCGGAATCCGGGAACAGGACGAAGTCGTGCACCGAGCCCAGGACGACGCGCGCCAATAAGAAGTTTCACCATGGGAGGAAGAGAGGGGCTCGGCAGACTTGTTCCGCAAATAGCTTCAGCCTCCCTTCAATCCGTTAATGTTGACAGATTTTGCCGAGGTCCTTTACACCGCTGAAAGATACCCCGCAAGACGCAGTTATAAACAGAGTCTGCGCCGATGGGTCACGTAATCACGAGACGAAGGTTGACTAGGTACCTACTCAGAGGCATTTACCCCGTCTTTGTTGTTTTACCACAGCAATTACGGCGTTGGCGTGCTTCTCAGCGGTCGTGTACACTGAGCGTTGTCATCATACGGCGACTTGCCTCTATTTGCGCCTCAGTCGGCGGTTCATGGAGAGGTACTCTCTGGCCATTTTGGTAATCTTCAGCTCATTTGAGAAGGGGAACAGCAATGGGAGTAAGAGAACCTAGCATGTGCAAGAGGCTAGGAAGGGTATATTATTGTAAAAAGCTTTTAGACTGAGCCGTTTTGCGAGATCTAGAACGTCTTCTTGAAACACCACTGCGAGTTATTTACTTCGCCCGCACCGTAGCTTGGTAATACATGGAGCCAATACCCAACCGCAGGGCTTCGGACACGAAGGTAAAGAGGCCTTCGGAGGGTTATTACCCCGAACTAGAATCGCTGACAAGGGTTTCTCCACACTTCTGAACGATGATACCAACTTCGCCAGAAACATCCAAATTTTAAAGTACAACAAGATGAGCGACACGGCAGAAACAGCCTTCGAGACAGAGCCCCGGGAGCCATATCGGTATGAACCATTACCAACGCTCTCGTCTATTCGGCTCCTGAGCGTGGTAGGGAAGGGGCAAGATGGGTCGGTGCATGTATCCCTGAAGACGGTCGATTTGGAAGATGATCCCTTCTTCTATGCGCTATCCTACACCTGGGGCAACCCTCATGCGAATGGTGTTGACTTCACTGCACATTTCAATGCTGTAGACAACGAATACAGCCCTCTTGAGAGAAGCCCAATCTTATGTGATGGGAAGAGACTCAAAATCCAGAGAAACCTACTCGACGTCCTCCATGAGTTTCTTGACGCTTTGGGAGGACATCAAGAATATGAGCAGAGCCCTGAGTCATTCTCTTTGATGAAGCGCGAGAGTGACATTTGGATTGACGCCGTTTGCATCAACCAGGGGGATATGGATGAGCGGGGAGAGCAGGTTAGGATCATGGACAAGATCTACACAAAAGCCGCCCACACAATCATTTGGCTGGGTCGTGCCGACGAGTATACCCCCGCCGCGGCAAAAACGATCGAAAAAGTCGCCGCCTATCCCAGAGAGGCGTTTGTTCAAAGTGGAGCGACGCCTTTCCGGCGGCAAGACCCCGAGGTATACGCCAAGAGCAACCTGGCCTACACCGACTGGATGGACTGGTGCAGTTTGGCTGCCCTTCTTAAACGGCAGTGGTTCACGCGTTTGTGGATTATCCAGGAAGCTATCCTTTCTAGGGATCTCGTCATTCTCTGCGGAAAACACAAGATATCCTGGACAGACCTTGTCACGGCAGCACGCAACATCGAAGCACGTTGTCAGATATTGGGCTGGAACCCGAGTACCATGTTTATTCAGGCTCACGAGATTGCGGTGCCTCTTGAACACAACGTCTTGCAGCTTGCGGACTGGCGAGACCGCTTTCACAGTAGCACGAGCACCGCTCCTGGACGCTTTACACTCGAGAAACTCATCTACGACACCTGGGTTTTCCACTCGGGTGACCCCCGCGACAAAGTCTACGGTATCCTGGGCCTAGCGGATCCCGAAGTGCGCGCCGGTTGGGTTATCGACTACTCCAGATCGCCCGAAAAGGTCTTCGCCATCACCACAAAAACCATCATCGAGCAGTCCCAATCCTTCAAGATCCTCTCATGTGTGCAGGATGCTTCCAAACGCAAGATCGCCATGTACCCCTCCTGGGTTCCTGACTACAGCCTTCCCTACTTCAACATGATGTGCAACTACGGCTCGTTCGCCGTGGCGGGGCCCCAATACCCAACGCCGCAGCTGGTACCATCCCCATCACTAGGGCCAGACTCATGGTCCCGCCTGCGCCTGCGGGCCCACATCTTCGACACCATCGTCGAAACGGCCAACGAGCGGACAGACTACGTCAACAGCGCCATGCTGCTTGAGCCGTCTTGGTTCGAGCTCGCCTTGCTCCTCAAGGCCCCGTACCCGGCCACGGGCCAGAAGCGGACTGAGGTCCTCTGGCGCACCCTCTGCGCGGACCAGGACGCCGGCACCGCCAGCCCGGCTCCGGCACGGTTTGGGATGCTGTTCAAGGAGTTAGTGAGCGCCATGGTAGTGGTGCGCGCCGAGCTGGAGGAGGAGGTGTCGCAGGAACCGGATCCACCGAGGGATTGTGCCCTGTCCTTTGCCCAGGCGCTGCAGAGAGCGAAGGAGGTTTGGGCAGATGTCGGCTGGGCTGGACTAAGTGCCGAACAGATACGGGAGAAGACGAATTCGCGGCCGAGATTTCTGGGCAGACCGCAATTTGGCTGGCTCGTGCATACGCTGATCAAGCTGCAAGCCTTGTTTGTGACTGAAGAGGGTGGGCATGCGGACACGCCAAGCTGGGGGGAGCTGGAGAGCTTTCAGGAGAATCCGAGTTACGTGATGAGAGTGAAGAATGGAGCCGAGAGGTCGCTTGTTCAGCCCAAGGACCCCGCGTTTAAGAACTCGTTTCAGCGGAGGTACGGGAAGAGGAAACTGTTTTACACCGAAAAGGGGTACCTTGGCCTTGGCCCGGCGTCGGCTGCCGTGGGGGATGTGGTTTGTATCATGCCTGGGGCTGCGGGCCCATTTGTATTTCGACCTGACCAGGAGGGGGGTATCAAGTTGGAGAACCAACCGGACTGCGGTGAAAAGAGGGATCACACAAAAAGGTTTCGTCTCATAGGGGAGAGCTATGTTCACGGTATCATGCATGGCGAGGCGCTTGCAACAGAGGGCTTTGGTTTGGAAGAGGTCGAGCTCATCTAAATGTATTAACGACGCTTGCAAAGGTCCTAGCATATTAAAGCGCTGCTTGAACTTATATCTCCACACCTCTCCTCTCGAAAATGAGTTTAGTAATAGCATGGCGGAGTATGAATAATAATAATAATAGCATGTGGTTGGTGCTGGCCGGATGGATGCTTTGGTCGTAATTATTGGAGGTAAGTGGCGACTATCGGTTGGTGTCAAGTAAGGATAAATGAGAGAAACAGGGAAACATGCAGGGGATACAGACTTGCCATAGACAATCCAGACCACAAGCTCTCAGCTCGTTGACGTCATGGTGCGCCCTTGGTGCCCCCCTTTCTAGTACAACACCACCGCCATCGAAACTGTCGTAGCCAGGCAACTACACACACCTATAGTCGGGAACCAAACACAGCCACGCATTTCAAAATGCCTCGAATCTCAAAAGCGGTCAAACAAGACCATGCCCTCATCAAACGCGCCTTTCGACGCCTTCGGGAAGCCGACCCAGACACCCGTAGGCCAGAAGAGTTCGTTTGGGCTTTGGACCGATACCTGATAGTGGAGGACCTTGTTGTGTCCCCGGCTCTTGATAACCACATTGCACGTGGAGGCGAGAGACACCGAAGACTATCGGATGATTTCGACAGTGTAAGTTCTGTGGCCCTCCCATCATGGACTATGCAGTCGACGCCGGATGTTGATTGCCTGCTGCGTAGATGAACGCAAAGTTACGACACATGCACAGGTTTAAACCTGCCGAGCCCAGTTTCGACTCGTCACTCAGCGCCATATGGGTCGACCTGGAACCTCACATCAGGGAGGAGACGAGCGGCGACTTGAACTTGCTGGAGGAAAGTCTTTCAGAGGCCGAATCTGAAGCGCTGGGAAAGAAATACGAGGATATCAAGGAACTTCTACAGAGACCCTACGGTGACAACGGCATCCCGGATGAGAGGACTCTGGCCGCCATTTTGGAGATGCCCCGGCAAGAGCTGATGGCGAAGGTCGGAGTTTCGGGGGAGTAGCTGAATTTGTCTGCGGCGACGGTTCACAGGGCCCAGTGCGGGATACATCATGCAATCAACTCTTATTGTTTATTTATTCAAGTTCCAAATAACTTTGCCTTCTTGGGTTGTTAAACTTTGTCAGTGCCCACAGCCGCTCTGGATGGCGTGACGCAATGAAAGCGAAAATCACACCCTACGAGCCCAGTGACTGGTTCTCCGCAATAGGATGGATCTTCGGCGATGCGGTTAAACAAACCCGACACATCCCATACCATTTCTCTTCTCTGAGTCACTTGGAAAAAGGGCACAAAATCCTGCGCTGGCATCTCGAGTAGGGCCGCGATTCTTACACTCTCAGGGGTTCCAGTTGTTTACCATGGATTCGGCTCAAGACGAGAATAGCCACCCTCAGCAAGCGGTTAACCCAGATTATGACTTGACAACCAGCATCGACCCAAACGGGGTCGGTTTACGGCAGAAGTTGACTTCGTACGGAGATGTACACTTTTCGCTCTTTATGCGCAAGCTTTTCATCAAGGCAATGGGATACAGTGAGGATGCCCTCTCCCGACCTATCGTGGGCATGGTCAACACATATTCAAGCTTTAACCCCTGCCATGCCAACATCCCCCAGCTCATCGATGCCGTAAAGAGGGGCGTTCAATTAAACGGGGGACTGGCGATCGACTTCCCAACCATCAGTCTACACGAGTCCTTTGCTGCACCCACAAGCATGTATCTACGGAACCTGATGAGCATGGACACTGAAGAAATGATCCGGGCGCAGCCTGTTGACTCCGTTGTTTTGATAGGAGGTATGTTACCCAGAGCTCCTGTTGTTATTTCACAGCTTTCATGGACCTGGATCATGGCTAACATCCTTAGGTTGCGACAAGACTACGCCAGCCCAGCTGATGGGCGGGATATCCGCCAACAAGCCGATCATCCACCTTGTCACAGGCCCTATGATGCCAGGCAGTCACCAAGGGGTGAGGGTTGGGGCTTGCACTGACTGCCGGAGCAACTGGGCTAAGTTCCGGGCCGGCGCCATCGACATCGAGGACATCTCTGCTCTGAACGAGGAGCTAGCACCGACTGTAAGTCACGGTAACTCTTGTTGAGCCCATGGTTTTTCCCAACCCCGGTTCCTAACGAGGTATAGGCCGGCACCTGCGGCGTCATGGGTACCGCAAGCACCATGGCCTGCCTGCTGGTTGCGCTGGGGATGATGCCCATACAGGGAGCCACAGCGCCCGCCGTGTCATCCGCCCGCCTGCGCATGGCCGAGTCCACCGGCGCCTACGCTGTTCAACTGGCCAAGTCTCGCCTCCAACCGCAAGCCATCCTCTCACGGGAATCCTTCCTTAACGCTATCACCGTCCTCCAAGCCATCGGCGGCTCCACCAATGCCATGGTCCACTTGATGGCCATCATCAACCGGCACCCAGCCCTCGCAGGAACCATAACCCCCGCCACCGTCGATGCCATCGGCCGACAGACCCCGCTCCTCCTGGACCTCAAACCCAGCGGCGAGAACTACATGACCGACTTTCACAATGCCGGCGGCATGCTCGCCCTGTTGCACCAGCTCAAGCCCCTCCTCCACCTCGACGCCCTCACCGTAACGGGCCGCACCCTCGGCGACGAGCTCACCCACACTCCCTTCTGCCCGCTGGCTCCGGACAGCCCCGCCAACTGCATCCGCCCGCTCGACGACCCGCTCTACCCGTCGTCCGCGCTCGTCGTCTTGCAGCACGGCAATCTCTCCCCCGGCGGCGCGGCCGTCCTCAAGGCGAGCGCGTCCAAGGACAGGCGGCTGCTGCGGCACCGGGGCAAGGCGGTGGTGTTTGAGGGGTCTGCGGACCTGGCGGCGCGGATCGATGATCCGGGGTTGGAGGTCGATGCGGACAGCGTGCTGATTTTGAGGGGGATTGGGCCGGTCGGGAACCCGGGCATGCCCGAGGCGGGGCTGATTCCCATTCCCAGGAAGCTGGCCGCGCAGGGGGTGCTGGATATGCTGCGGATTTCGGACGGGCGCATGAGTGGCACGGCGGGTGGGACGATTGTGCTGCATGTTTCGCCCGAGGGGGCGGATCCAGGGTCGGTCTTGGGCGTGGTTAGGGACGGGGATGTGGTAATATGCGATGTGGAGACAAGGGTGTTGAACTTGGAGGTTGCGGAGGGGGAGATTCGGGAGAGGATCGAGCAGAGACGGCGGGAGATGGTTGGGAATAAAGAGGAGCCGTGGATGGCACGCGAGAAGACTAGAGGATACCACGGGTTGTATATGCGGGAGGTGAACCAAGCGGAGCACGGGGTGGACTTTGGCTTCCTAACCGCGGACGGTCCCGGGACTGCGATTCAAGGAGTTGAAGTCGTGAGTGCATGAGCGGTGGGCAGTGGGATAGATATTACGGCGGAGCGGAAGCGGAGGGGCTCGACGCCGGGGCAGAGGTTGTACCAGAGTTGATGAGCTGGAGCGGGCGATGGCATCGTGGCGTCGACTTTGGTATTGAAACTCGGGTATCATTTGTATGCACCTCGACGTGAACCCACCCCCCCTGTCGTCTGTCTGTAGAGAGATCGCAGGCATGCACTGCTGCCCCCATCTGGTGCTTATACGCTCATTTGAAACGCTTCAGTCCACCGCCAGCTCCCGAGCCCAGGCGCACCGTAGTGCTGCCCGCCCATTTCAACAGAATCCAGACGCCGTAAAAAGTTTATCCAAATAAGTATCCAAAATGTACTTCCAATATCGTTCGTCGCTCTTTATGACATCGCATCCGTAAATAACATGCCAGCAATGCTGGCAGATGTCAGAGTAGATAAGACACCGCACACAAAGGCCGAAATAGAAACTTTTACGACGTCACCCGAACGTTTGGGGGAAATCTGCGAGAGAACACCGATCTGGATACCCAGCGAGCCGATGTTGCCAAAACCCTGTTACACCAGTGTTAGATACAGGCCGTCAGGTGTCCGTTTGTAAGAGGATAGGGGACAACTCACGCAGCAAGCATAGGTGGCGATCAACTTGGACCGGGCAGCCATCTCCTTGTAGCGCTTCTGCTTGACTAGGGCATCAAAGGCGGCATATTCGTTGATGATGATTTTCTTGCCAATGAGCTCGCCAACCTGGCGAAGGTCGTTCTTGGGCACGCCTAGCAACCACGCAACCGGATAGAGGATGTATCCGAGGATGAGCTCCAGGGACAGGACCGGGCCCGGCGCAACAAGGCCCCAGTATCCGCCCCACCAACCCAGCAATCCGTTGATTAGACCAACGAAAGCGATAATCGTCAACAAGCAGGCCACAATGGTGGCACCAATCTTGAGACCAAACCACGAGCCGTTGGTGAAGGCGTGGAGTGCGTTGACGGTGTGTTCGTTCTCCTCGCTATCGGGGACCTCGACCTTGCCGGCGGTGATAGGCGTCTCGGTTTCGGGATAACGCATCTTGGAAACGGCCAAGGTGGCGGGAATCGACATGATACAACTGGAGACCAGAGCCTGGGCGTTTAAGCCCATGCCGATGTAAGCCACCAAGACGGAACCCGCGATGGTGGCGAAACCGCACGTCATGATCTGGTGGATTTCAGCCATGGTCAAGTGGTCCATGAAGGGGCGGATGAGCATGGCGGACTCGCCCTGGCCGATAAAAGGGGTGGCGGCAGCGACGACGGCCTCGGCGCCGGACACGCGAAGACTCCAGAAGAAGAAGACGGCGAACTTGGAGATGAACCACTGGATGAAGCCGACATAGTAAAGCATCTGGACGAGGGCGATGAAGAAGATGATGGCCGGGATGACGCCCGTTAAGAACCAGTGGTTGTAGGGCAGCTTGTCGTCGGTCAAGAATTCTAAGCCCTTGGCTGCAAAACCCAGAAGCTCGCGGGCCATATCGGAGATGAACTTGAAGATGTCGTAGCCGGCCTGGGTACGCAGCACAAAGACGGCGACGATGAATTGCGTCAACATGCCGCCAATAACGGTGTGCCACGGAATAAGCCGCCAGTTTCGCGATGTGGCCGTGAGCACGGACAGAAGTACGATAAACCCAAAAATCGAGATGGCACGGTTCGAACGCGTGTTGTCGCCGGTCTCTTCGGGGACGAAGCTCCCGACGAGGAAGACGCCGAAGGTGCCGAGGCCGGCAATCGGCTTGTGCAGCTTCGCCGGGACGATGTCATAGATCCTCACGACTGTCTGGAGCCAGATGAAGCGGACCGGGCGGAGAGCTAGCCTTGCAGGGATATAGAGGGTGATGAGACGCAGCATGATGGCAATATAAACCAGGGTTGGAATTAACCATCCCCTCCCCTCGGTGTGGCGGAAGAAGACGAGACCGTAAATCCACCATCTGCAACGGCGGCCGTGGCCATCAGCTCGGTGTTCAACCACAATAGGCAATAGGCAAATAGCGCCGGGGAGACACTAGGAAGAGGGGTTCACGGACGCGGTGAAGACCATGAAGGTGAGTAACTGGGCCAACTTCTTCCAATGGCGGTTCCATAAGGCAACGATGGGCCGCTTGTCCTCCTCAGGTTCCGAGTTGGCACGCAGCGAACCAACGTTCTCGCTCTGCTTCTCCGAGTCAACGCCATAATGCTCGGCCGGCAACGAGGTATTCTTGTCGTCTGTCACGGCGGCAGGTCTGCTACTGCCAGAGCTGGGTTGCTTTTCCAACACGTATTGCGGTGGAGCCCGGCCACTGGACTCAATTGTGTCGTGGCCCGGCGCAGGGGCGTGCTGGCCATCGGAAGAAGCCATGGTGCAAGCTGCACCGCGGGAGCTTGACACCTACGGGGGTGGTCGTCGGAGAAGAAGCTCGAGATGGAAAGCAGAGCGTTTTGGCACTGCTGGTGATGCGGCGGAGATCCGGCTCCAGAATAGCGGGTCGGAATCGGCTGCCGGAGATCGGCACGATGCGCGGGCGCACGAGGTTTAAGAGTTTCCGGAGAAGCAGCCAAATCTAGAGAGGGCGAGGGAGGGAGGGAACACGCGTGAGATAGGGTGATAGGTGAGGAGACATTCTTGAGCAACCTCAAGCACACAGGGAAGGCAGAAGAGCTGTGGGGTCCGTTGGAGGAGGGGCGCAAGGGACATAAAATAAAAAAATAAAAGATAGGGCGCGTGCCGGTTCTCATATCGGGAGGAGTGATGAGGGCACGATAAGGAAGAATCCGATTCGGTGTTACTGGGTCCTTCGGCGGATCTCCTGTGCAGATTCATGTCGCGTGCAGCCCCGCTGACCGGGACCAAGGGCAAAGCCGCGGCGGGGACTTGTCGTCGGGGGACGCCGAACCAGCCAGGGCTTGCATCGGCCTCCTTCCCGACGGGGAGGCAGGTAATTCGGGAGCCATTGGCCAATCAGGCGGGGGTAAGCAGCGGGGGAGGCGAAAGAAACACTCAGCTCCCTGGCGTTCCCAAGTTGGCCACCGAGGGCGCCCTCCACTCTTCTGTCGAGGCTAAGAAGATCACCGGTCGAGTGGCACCGGGTCGTTGAAGCCACCCTCCCTTGCCTCCCAACCAAGCGCCAACCGATGACACCTTCTTCTTTCGCCCACCATGTTTATCTGAGAGTCTGGGAATTGATGCAACCTGCGAAGCGAGGCAAGGCGAGAATGCGAGGAGATAGTGCGAAGGTGGCCAGGGGAGGATTGTCAGATACCGCCAGCATGGTTATCAGTGATGAGGCCCAGCCGGTAGTTATAAGCTATCCATTTATGTGACACACTACCATCCGAGGAAACCATGGGACGCAACCACGTTTTGTCGCCTTGTCTTGTCTTGTCTCACTCTCTGATCATCGAGGGGTGCTTTACAAGTTGGGAAATGGAAGAGAAAATTCTTGTGGAAGGTTCTCCATGAGACATCCCACCTGCCAATTTGAATCTTCGAATGAGCGGGGCCATGCACCCCGCAAATGCCGAGGAATCCGCATTCGGGACCAAGAAGAACGGCACGAGAAGGTAAAATTCGCATCTCAGGCTGTCGTGTGAAATTCCAGAGCGCGTTTGGCCTGAAGCCACCAGCGATCGAGCCCAACAAAACCTGGGGTTCTCGCTAACCCCGGATTTGCAAGCGAGAGACAGTAACGTTAACCAGGACAATGGCTTCGGAAATCCCCCAAAGTCGGAAGGTGGAAGGCGGGTGAGCATGTGGTGCAGGGGTGCGCCACCGCTTGGCTCTTTGCTTGGCTGTGGTTGGCCTCGGTTGGACCTGGAAACGACAAGCTGGAGTTTGGAGCAGGTGATGGATGGAATGTACACATCATGGGCAAGCTCTGAGCTCTTGGGACAGAGAGATTGGCAAGTTCCCCAACGCAAGGTTTGCAGAGAGCTTCGGTGCTGTGATGCTGTTTGGTGATATCCCACGTAGAACGTAAGCCGGAGTAACCTATATACCATCTTCCAACAGGTCGGGGAACGCAACTATCCAACCCGTACGTTGATCCGTTATACAACCCTCGTCTTTGTGGTGAAATCTACGTTCGTTGAAAGAGAAGAGTAGAGCCACGAGGGCTGAAGGCAGAAGTGGCCTCGGTATCTGAAGGTGACATCCTGCAGGATCACAGACCCGCAAGGCTTCCAACAGAAAGTGCGGGACCCCGGCCGATAACGGTTTTGACGGCCACCACCAACCCCACACACGGCTGCAGAAAGCAGGGTACCATTGGGCCCAGGGGATCGGATGAACCCCCCCGGGTTGCCACCGCAGCTTCAACAGCAGGTTGCTTTCCCAGCCGCAAATCTCTGGGAACCATCTCTGGGAACCTAAAACTGACCTGAGCTGGAACTGAACTCCATGCAGTTGCCCGTGGGTTGGGCTGACACGCCCTTTTTGCCTCCGGAGTAACCAGAAGTGCGAGCTCGGAGGGCTAAGGCCTCGGGAGCTCGATCCGCCCTGGCTGAAACCGAATCGGGCCGTAACAGTTCATATCAAGACCTGCCCAAGTGGGAAGAGCTCAGATAAGAAGAAGCCACCAAAACGGTATCGGAACGAGCATTTTAGCTCCTCTTGGCTTAAACCCAGTATCGGCCCCAGATATCGTACTCGTCTTTTGTCCCCCGGAACTTGAAGTGCACTGGGATGACCTCTTGGAAACCCTCGTCGATTTTCGGTTCCTTAAATCGCGACGCAAAACCGCTGAATGCGATTTTTGGAAGGGCCTGACGGGCTTCGGGGTTGAGCTACCGATGACAGTTAGCAGTGCATCCTCCTCGCGCCATGTGCAGAGATGTCGCCGTGTACCTTTTCGTTCAGGGCTCGCGCCGCCGCATTATGCTCACACAACTGCAACGGCGTCTGGAACCAAAAGCACCGAATAGGGACTTTGTGCTTGCGCGCGAGGGCTATCCACTGCGAGCGCGTGTCGACATCGGCATTTGTGTTATCTGGCGCATGATTAGCGGGCCGAAATTACACCACAACAAGCCAGCACGAGCTTACCGACGACGATAGACTCTCCCTTCCCAAGTAAATCAGCCGCTGTCTTGAAACATTTGTCTTTGCTAGTCAATGTTAGCGGTGTACGAGGAGTGGCCGGAACGGACAGGGGCATACCTCTTGAGAGTATCTTGGTTGACTCTCTCGTAGTTTAACGGCTCCAAGTATTTCCAGTAAAACGTGCTCTTGCCAGCGCCAGGGAACCCAACAAAAAGCACAATATCCTGGTCGTTGGACTTGGTGGCCCAAGCCTCATTGTCTTTCTCCTCGTCGGTATAGGGAAAGTTGGCAACATCGAAATCCCGCGCAAAATCCCGTGGCTTCTCCCCGAGGAAAAATTCTTCCGGTGTTTGGTATTTAATGTTGATGTTATGGGCGAGGTTGCGGTCAGAACAGCTGAAATCTTTCCCAGCAGCGCCCGGTCCCTTCGGCTCGGCAATCCGGCCGCCAGCGTCGCCAACAAACACGCTATTCTCGTGGTCGATCTCGGATTCGGACAAGTCGTAGTCTTCCTTCATCTCGGTCCACATCCCGGGCCGTGGTTTCCGGTAAATATCCTTCCCAGTCGCCGCGTACAGAGTGAGGGGGATGTCGAGCTGGCTCAAAACGGCACTACACTTTTGTTTGAAGCCGGGGACTCTGTTCTTTGCGCTCTTCGGTCCTTTCGATTTGGGATCTGGATGCAGCGTCAAGCCACCTTGGTTTGTGAAGATGACAACTCGGTACCTACGATCAATTAGCAAGGGGGGATAAAAGGGCATCAACCGGACCCAACGCACCCCTCGTCAATGTATAGTTGTCGGAGACGCCCGGGTACAGAATGGTGCCACCATTTTCCAGTCGGCCGGGTCATCAGGATATCGCTTGCCCGAAGCGGATGTGATCAAGGTGGAATCCTACGGTCGGGTGAGCTTCGAGGACGACGTAAATGGTGCCCTGGGATGCTTCGTACCAGATCGAATGCGGCGATCTTCTGCCGTTTGGCCGGAGCCTCGAGCGCTGGCGAATCGGCATTTTCGGGTATGTATTTTGCAACAAGCAGTGTCGCAGGTACGTCCTCATCGGGGGACCGCTCGGCCCAGGTGGTACGATCCTTGGGCTTTTGTGATGCGGGGGTGAAGAAGTTTGCGACAGCGGTCTCTAGCCAAACAAGTCAGCTCAGCTGATGGGAAGAGCACAAGATAATGGCGAAATCGCACTAGAAATGGCAGATTGGGTTTTCCGTTTCAATGGAGGCGGGGAAATAGCTCGGTCATTCTCAGCGGCAGGCCGCTTTGACCCTGCGGGCGACGAGCGAGCGGGCTTGATGGGCGGCATCATGCAACTTGTTGTCGTACCCAGGAGTTGCTGAGGGAGTGAGATTCGAGGGTTCGAGATTAACGTTTGACGCGTAAAAAATGGCACAACCACAGACTTGAGACAGGTCGCTACTCCATACATTTTGTTCCAGCTGCCCGGGCAGTGCAGTCCCGCCCCACGATGGGCAGCGCGAGAAAGACGCGTCGAGGTACGAAAGCACGTGACTAAAGGCGGGGCTCGCAGGGGCTGTTCCAGGAAGTTTGCACGAAGGCCCTATAGGCCCAGTGCCTCCGGGCGAAATAAATTCCATCCAAGTTTGCACGAGCTAAGTGACTTCGATCCAGATGTAGTTAGCGTACTTGGACCCTATAGGCTTTAATGCCTCCGGGCGAAATAAATTCCATCCATCCATCCACTTTGAAAGTTCACAATCCTGGACAGCCAATCAAATTTGCACTGTGCAAGTTCACCTGGTTCCATCACTTTCATGACACCAGACTTCTCAACGTTACCGATGACTCAATGATAGTCCTGTAAGCGCCCCCCTCTCCAAAAGAAAGGGAAGAAAATGACGAAATAGTACTGGCTGCATCATGTTCGTACTGGAAATTTGGAGCAAGAGTAACTTGTTGACCGATAACCCTTCTCTACCTACCTTTTCCCCCCCATTCACGGTGTCATTGAGCTGCCAGAGACTGTAAGGCATCATGAAATCATGTTGTTTTCTTCCATGCTCATGCAACATCTCAAGTTAAAAAGGATGGGTAAAAACGAGGGTAGCATCAGCCAGCTAACAGCAGTGCGGCTGGGTACCTTCCGGGTTTAGGTAAAGACCTCGCTGCAATCGAACATTCGGGTTCTCTCAGGATGTAGCAGATACAGTTGAGACTTGTAGGTATCGAATAAACCATACATACAAGGCCCTAAACAATATAGCAAATTTAGGTACAAAGTAGGGTATTACGTGACAGAACTAGAATTCAGTTGTTTAGTTAACTAAGTCCGTGGTTAATCACCTGCCAGTTGCCAGTTGCTGTTTGTTTTTAGCCGTCACCAAAGGGTTCCGGAACAACCTAGCCAGGTTCTGTTGCGTACATTAGCATGATCGGATGGAAGACCTCAGACTCGTGACCAAGGTTGGGTAGTTTGTGTATTTAATACAGCCCTGCCTTTGCTCATTCCAGAAATCTTTCTCTTTCTCTCACACAAATCACAATCTTCATTCACAACCCTAAGCAGCAACTGAGTAACCTTCATCCGCAATTGAACGTTCACTCACAACCACCATCTCTCAGTCTTCATCTTGGCACCATTAGGGTTACCCAAAATGGGGAACCTCAGCAGAATATACCGGATAGCATTCCTAGCCGTCATCGGTGAGTCGTCCACACACCTTTCCAGCAATGAACCCATTATTCTGTGCTTTGTTTTGGTGTTAACACATTCATAGGCGGCGCCCTCTTTGGCTTTGACATCTCGTCCATGTCAGCTATCATCTCGACACAGCCGTACTTGTGCCAGTTCAATGAACGTGGCTTTGATGAGAAGGGCCAGTGTTTGGGTCCTTTTTCTGTTACCCAAGGTGGTATTGTTGCCGCCATGCCTGGCGGCTCTTTGATCGGCGCTCTAGTCTCCGGCTGGCTCTCCGACCGCAATGGCCGAAAGAAGGCCATCATGATTGGTGCTCTTGTTTGGTAAGTACTCGACCTTAGTTGAACTCGACACCGTGCGCGGGCTTGAACTAATCAAGGAATAGGATCCTCGGTTCCATCATTGTCTGCGCTTCGGTTCACCTAAGCATGCTCGCCATTGGGCGTTTCATCAACGGCTTTGCTGTCGGTATTTGCTCGGCCCAGGTCCCCGTCTACATCAGCGAGATCTCTCCGCCGTCGATGCGTGGTCGTCTCATCAGCCTGCAGCAGTGGGCTATCACCTGGGGCATTCTTATCATGTATTTCATTTGCTTTGGGTGCGCCTACATCGAAGGGAGCGGCGCTTTCCGTATCCCCTGGGCCTTGCAGATGCTACCCGCCATTGGGCTTTTCGCCGGCCTTCTGCGCGAGCCCGAGTCTCCCCGGTGGCTCTTCAGCAAGGGCCGAGAGGCTGAAGCGGAGAGTGTCCTCGCTCTACTCCACGGCAACGGCAACGCCAACTCCGATTTTGTCCGGCACGAACTCCAGCAAATCCGGACCGCCGTACAGGAGGAACACAAACATGCCGACGCCAGCTGGTCTGAGTTGTTCGCCTCCAACATGCTCAACAGGATTTCGATCGGTATCTTTACTCAGATCTGGTCGCAGCTCACAGGCATGAATGTGATGATGTACTACATTACATATGTCTTTACCATGGCTGGGCTCTCAGAATCCGGTACCAACGCTGTCCTCATCCCCAGTAGCGTCAGCTTTGCCATCAATGTCATCATGACGTTGCCGGCCCTTCTCTGGCTCGACCGCTGGGGTCGCCGGGCGCCGCTACTTATCGGATCTGCATTGATGTGCCTCTTTCTAGTTATCAACGCCATCATGTTCGGCGTCTACGGCCGCACTCCTTACCCTGGCGAATTTCCGTCGGCGTCCGAGTCCATGGCGGTGAGCGGGGCCCCTGCTTGGGTCATTATTGTGTCGACCTGCCTGTTTGTCGCCAGCTATGCGCCGACTTGGGGCCCTGTATCGTGGACCTACCCTCCGGAGCTCTTCCCTCTGCGCCTCCGTGGCAAGGCCGTCGCCCTCGCAACCGCGGCCAACTGGACCTTCAACTTCGCCCTTGCCTACTTTGTCCCCCCGGCCTTTGAGAATATCACTTGGAAGACATACGTCATCTTTGCCGTGTTTTGCGCCACGATGCACCTCCACGTCTTCTTCTTCTTCCCCGAGACCGCCAACAAGTCACTCGAGGAGGTGGCCCAGATATTTGATGACAAGCAGCCAGGTTGTAAGTTTGTTCCCGCTTTTCCGCTTCCTCGTCGTATTATTAAACGGCAATCGACCGACTGACATTTGATTACAGCTATCAAACATCTCGGCACACCGGCGTGGAAGACCCGGAACACCCCGGCGGCCATCATGCACCAGGATAGCCAAGACACCTCCAAAGATACGGGGCTGGGACAGGTGCATCAGGAGGGCCTGAAGCAACGGTATTAGGGACCTTGGCATACATCTTTAATAGTCTATTGCCATTTCTAGGCTTCTTCGGGAAGCCTTTCTTGGACGGAAAGTCACAGCGAAGGCACACGGGGTGGGTGTAAAGCAAGTGGACCAACGTTATGGATATGGAGCAACCTGGTGGCTTTGGCATAGATGGACTTTGGGCCTCTTGTTGGGCACCATGATGGGGTTATGCATCATTGTGTATTGTTTACATGTACCTATGAGCTATTACTAGTAGAGACCCCAATAAGCGATTCCTAACACCAGCCATTATGCATCTTTGCTTTCCGCTTCTGATCGCGAGTGTTGCTTGTCCGTTACCCTATCAGAGTCCACAGAGCCTGGCTGTTTGGAGTATCCCTTTTCCTCGACACATTTTAGAGGAGATCAAATCATCAAACTGAGACCATAACACCAACTTCTCCCGAGCCTTTCAACGCACCACACCTCATCAAATGACACCGGCGCGCTTCTCGCGCGCCTGCATCGTCGCCTTCACTGCAACTGTGTAATTCTCTCCCGTCTGTGCCACAGCATGAACAATGACATCCTCCCCAAACGGCCATCCCTCCTCCTGGTCCTCACGCCGCTCATCATACTGCGCGTATTCATCACGATCCTCCTGCAGCGTCCGCCTAGCCGCCGCCAGGGCATCCTCACGCCGTGTATAGCACCCCTGGATCTCGGCCGTCTGGTATGCCGCGCGCTTGTCCTGGGTATAATCCGTGCGGTTCTGCAGCACGTAGTGCAGCCGGCCTTCGCCGCCCTCCGGCAGCCGCAGCGTGTGTTTCTTGCTCGGGTCCTCGTGCTCGGCCCCGACCGCCGGCAGCGACTCCGTGTTGGGCTTGGTGTCGAGTCCCACCAGCAATTCGTGGCCGGCCGCGGGGCCCCGCGCGTACACCATGACGTGGTCGTCGTGCGGCCAGCTCTCGGCCGCCTCGCCCGTGTAGTCGGCCCGCGTGGCGTACTCGTTGAAGTCGCCCGGCTTGTAGCCCAGCGTCTCCAGGGCCGAGAGCGCGAAGGCCTTGGCGGCGGGGAGGCTTGTGTGCGTGCCGAGGACGTGTGTGTCGCGGGTCGAGCCCGAGGTGTCGCGGTGGAAGTCGACTACCGTTAGGGTGGTGTGGTAGAGCTGTTCGGGGATGGATGGAGTGCCGTTTGTGTCTTCCATGATGGCTTTGCGTGCAAGGTTAGTGAATGCAGGTATTCTACTGGACGTGGTGAGTAGGTAATCAATGGTTCGCTAATTACATGTACGGTGTTCCTAAGTAGGGAGGCTTGTTGTCTTTCGTGTTTAGGTAGGATTCGAGTTTAATAGCAATTCATCCTTTGTGATTACAAGTGGAAATATGGAGTGGCAAAGAACTATCTAGTAGATGACGATCTTGATCGTTCAGGTTCGAGAACAGCTTTGTTGGCAAATGCAAAGAGGGGGCCTGGAATAGTCGGTGTATTCGACGATGTGTTATGACGCCAGCACAGAGTGGCGAGACCTGCCCCTCATTCATCCGGTCACAACTGCACAGACCATGGATTATTATACAAGGTTATCGATATTGAAGTGACGTGACCGATAATACAGGAATCATCTGGATCTTGGGGTCATGCTACCACGTACGAAGAAGATTTGCACGCCCACCCATGCCTTCCAAACCCCTGGTAGGTATCTCATAACACCCGGGGACGCGTCCATTATCTCTACCCATATCCTTATTTGTTTTCGCAAAACGGCACTTGGTTCCGAGCTTTCACGACACCCGAACTAATTGAAGCTAACATGAAGGCTCTTATTGTTGGATTAGCCACATAGGACTTTCTGGCGGATACCAGCTGTTGAACAGCCATGGCACCGGAAACAGCCATGGCACCGGAAACGGTCATGACACCCGGAAACAGTTTCATGGAATCTTGGCAGCACAAAGACTCGGGTTAACTCAAGAAGACAAAGGAAAGATTTAGGATAAAGCCACTTGCTCTAAATAACTCTGAGAAGCGGTGGAAGAAGATCAATCAATTCTTTCTCCCCATCTTTCCATCTGAATGTCGTTTTCCAACACTTATCAACTCCCCAAAGAAAACTTCTCGCCGACCAACTCTTCGCTCAGACTCCATAACCGGTCAGCGGCAACGGGATCACTGGCATGAGGTGCGGGATTGGTAAATTGGCAGTCGACGAGGTAGAGGCCTTTAGTCTCTGCATTGGGGGTCCTGTGTTAGCCGCATATTACAGTCCCACGCAGCACATGTTATGGAAGACCTACCGTTAAGAGCTGGGTCCAACGCAGCGATGAGCGTCGTCGAACTGCCTTCATCTGGAGTCTTCCAGTACGGCGCAACCTTGTAGAACTGGGCGGTGAGCTCGTCGTCTTGGTCCCTGCTGAGGTCCGTCTCAATGGCTAAGGAAAGCATGTCAGCGGTCGGACGAAGAAAATAACAATCTGAGGGAGCGTACTTCCGGGATGAAGAACATAGGCAGAGATGCCGCTTCGCGATAAATGTTTTTGTAGGGAGACGGTGAACAGGATGTTTCCCGTCTTAGACTGCGCGTATGCGACAATGCCGTTGTATCCGTCAGGGGCGCACTTCCCGAAAGCACCTGCCAGCGGTTTAACGTGATCTTCTTCGGGAGGAACAGGCTTGCCCACGTAGTTGTAGTCGGAGAAGCGGATGGGGGAGATTCTGTGGCCGGCACTGGTAAGAGACACGACGCGAGTCGCACCAGGGGGGTTGAACTCGGCAGCCTTGCGTAATAACGGTAGGAGGAGGTTAGTGAACAGGAATGGGCCGATATGGTTGGTTCCAAACTGCTGCTCGATGCCTTCGGGTGTCGCCTGGCGGGATGTGACAACGATGCCGGCGTTGTTGATGAGGATGTCGAGTTTGTCAGTCAGGGCGGCAACGTCGGCGGCTGCTTGGCGGATCGCCTTTTGTGATCCCAGATCCAGAATGACGATTTCTACCCGGGTGGTAGGGTACTTTTCCGAAATCTTGGTTGCCACCTCTTGAAGTCGGGCCTTTGTACGGGAGGCCAAAATCAAAAGGCCGGGGTTCTGAGACGCAAGGTTCAGGACGGTCGCTGAGCCGATCCCCTTGGGACTGACGCCCGTCACCAGGACTGAAGCACAAGGGGTCAACACAGCTACACCAACAATAGCGATTATGGGGTGTTACTGACTTGTTTTCCCCCGAATTTTGTCCGCGAACACCTTTGCCACCTCGGATCCGGGCGTCCGTTCGCCGAACTCGGAATGAGAGGCCATTGTGGTTGCTTAGCGTAGCGGGGACAAACTCGCAAGTAAATTGTAATAATAATTTGGTGTCCAGAGACGGGAGAAAGAGTTAGCAGGGCTTTAAGTCGATAAGGGGCGTACGTGGTTTGTAGCCTGCTGGGTTGAAGGTGTGTAGGTAGTGCATTTAATGCCGGATCCAACCCGGCATCTTATAATACTGCTCCAGCGGCGAGGGCAAACTAGGGGATACATTTTCCGCCGAAACAACCGCCGCGTCGCGTATTCCGGCTGCGGGCCGCCAACACCGGCCCGTTCCAGCGACCTTACCCCGCATGATGCCGTTCCCTCCCCAAATGACACCAAAAGGCCGTATGGATATCTTGTCCGTGCCTGGGGAAACTGTTTACCCCACCATCCCCAACCTAGCCAAGTCCAGTCCCCGGCATCCGGCAGTTTTCACCCATCTCCGCCGGGGCAGTCGCCTTTGTGTCCCTCAGGAGTTAGACGTCAACCCCGTCATATGTCATATGGGCTCTTCATCTTACGGCTACGATATGTGGGATGCAAACTGGGGGCGTGTCTTTAGACAGTCATCAGTACCGCCATTTTGTCGATCATCTGGCTGGTCACTTATGAAAGGAAGCTTGAAGCGTTGGTTCATGTCCTTTCCCTTCGGATTTCGGAAACGAGCTGGACCTCGTCCAACTACTTCGTAAGAAGAAAAGCTACCTGATTCCATATATATGACTCGATGAAGCCTGTAGCTTTGGCGAGACTCTCAATGAATACAATTGCTTTAGAGGCTCGGGCAGTTCAAAGTACCTTACCTTACCTCAGGTCGTTAAATACAATAAACGCCCATAAGGGAGGCCCAGGCAACAGCCAACCCCACTTATCCCGTGACCCCACCAGCTGCTTTAGTGGGTTCTCCATCAGTCTTGGGCCTTGGCGCTTCACAGCTCAACCACGCGTCTACACAAATCGCGTCATCTGTCCAAAGTTCAAAACGGCATTCACACCATCGTCTCTTACCTTCACCCACCATCATGTCGGATTCGGGAGACTCAGACGATATCGGATATATGGCTGCGCAGTCTAGCGATCATGACCCCGAGCTAGAGAATAATTCCGATGATGACGAAGATGATGGTGTCGATGTCGATGATGGAGATGAGTTGGACTCGAGTTCCGACGGGCTATCTGAATCCAACGACTTTTTTGATCTGGAGGCTGCCGACTCCGACGACGACGTGTCAAGCTCTGGCAACAGCGATAGCGACCAAGACTACGACGAACCGGAGATCCACTTCTTTCCGCAGTTCAAACGCCTCCCCTTTGAACTCCGCCACAGCATCTGGGAGTTTTTCTGTCCAGATCTCACCGGTCGCCCACGCGTGCTATGGTTTAACCTTAGCCACCATCACCGGAGGGATGGGTCCAAATATTTGGTCCCTGTCGAAGGCCCTTTCCTGGATCAGCAGACGAGACCCGCCCGGGCCATGTTGGCCGTCCATCAGGAGTCCCGTCAACTAATCCAGAAGGTCCTTCCTAACACCCTATCCTTCGGTCACGAAGCCGTCCTTCATTTTAATGCCGAGAGGGACATTGTTCAGTTGAGCTCCAGACACTCTTCTACGGTGTTGCACCTCGATAAGACACCGCGGCTCCCGGGCTTCGGGGAGCACATCCGCCACCTCGCCTTGGATGTGATTAGTTTGTTCACCACTGGACAGCGGACTCCGGGCCCGGCGAAATCGTTCGAGAACCTGCAGGCGGTTTATTATGTTACCAACCCATTTGATCATAAACGCCGGCACCTACGCTGGTGTTTCTCTGACTTTGCCAAGCGCTACGTCTTTGACACTTTTGAGGAGCAGCCAGGCGTCGGCGAGGATGGCCAGCACGTTTACAGCTGGCCCGACACAAGCAACCCTGGCGCCGCTGACGAGACAAAAGTCCCCCTTTCATTGCTAATAGATGATTTCCTGAAAGCCGGGTACCCCGCAGGCACCAAGTTTGCCAACTTCAATGGTGCACCAATATGGCCTCTGGTCACATTCCGTTGGGACTCTCACTGGCCGCGACTTGACAATCTGGACAACGGGGGCGCTTCCGAAAGCTCGACAGGGGACAGCTTGGGCTCCGAACATAGCGACGAAGAGGAGCCGAACGAGTATGAAAGCGAGGGAATTGATGACTCAATAATCGACGACGGAAGCGAGAGCGCCGATGACGACCTACTTGTTGTACCTCTAGTGGACGGTGACAGCAGTGACCAAAGCGAGCAAGAAGAAGACAGTTCATCACTTGTGTCAAGCTCGCCGCGCCCTGAAGGTTACACACAGGATGGGGCGATTGATCTAACGGCGGACGACGAAGGGGATATGCCTCGGTTTTCAAGCCCGGAACCGTCGTCGTCTGAAACCCTCCAGGGATCGTCCGATTCTTCGAACGAATCTGACTCGGATCAACCAGCGGTCCGTACCTCTAGACCAAAACGCCCTAGAGCACGCGTTGTGGATTCCGACTCAGATTCCGACTCGGACGATGCCGGCCGTCGAAAGCGAGCGCGCCTTGGCAACCACCGAAATCCGATCGCGCTATCAAGCGATGATGAAAACGAGCACCGAATAATGCGAGGGAATCGCCGAGCTCGGACTATCATCTCAGAAGATGAAGGCGACGAGGACGACGAGGACGACGAGCAGGGGTACGACAGGACAAGAGACATCCAGGACAGGAGAGATTCCTCGTCCGGTACCTCCAGTTCAGAGGAGAAGGATGACTCGGAGGAATCCGATGGAGGAGCTACCGTTGGCAAGCCACTTTCCCTTGCCAAGAAATTGCAGCTACACCGGGAGAATAACCCGATCCCCCTATCTGAGGATGAAGAGTCCGAGATTTTGGAGATGGGGGACGATGACTACGATACCCGAGATTATCCCGACTTCCAGGACGACGAGGAGGACGACGAGGGTGCCGAAGACGGTGAAGATGATCAATATGGGCTAATGGAGGCTGAATTTGACGAGGACGACGAGTACTAATCCTTCGATTACCTTAGACTAGGGACCAGAGTTAGGGGAGACACCTGTAACATCTACGGCACAAACAAGTGTAATCTACAAAGTTCTGACGATGTATTTACTTGTAACATCCCCACGGATGTGGGAGGCGAGCCGGTAAAGAAAGGCATCACTAAGGCTCTCGGGAAGGCCCAGAACAAGAGCTTGTGGATTGTGGCGGGAGCCTTTAAGTCTACCCCCATCCGTAACCTCGAGACAGAAACATGGGTACCACCATTGGACTTGTACCTAAACAAACGGCTTGCAGATTTCGAAAACCGACTCCAACAACCCGATCTACACGACGGTCAAGGCGGCAAGAAAACGGCGGGGAGCGTTGTCCTCACCGCCTGCCGCAAGATACAGCAGAGACTTAGCTCGAGGAGGGGCAACAGGGGCCGACCGCGAACCTTGGGACCTCAAGGGCCTACGGCGGTGGAGAGAGCCGCGGGCACGGTCATGCGCTGGACGGGGGGAATAGTTGATACGAACAGGGTAGTAGAAGAGGCTTGGAGAGCGAGGTGGTTAAAGGAACGGGACGGCAGAGCGATCACCAGGCCGGCGGACGACTTTGACCATCAGCAGGAGACACTATTCCGGAACGGAACCCTAAGGAGGCACGACGGTCTCAGCAAGGCGAAGAGCTCACTGCTGGTTCAAATCCGGACGGGAGTAAGAGGCTTACGGGACTTCTTGTTTACACGGGAAGTCCCGGAGGTTCTAACTCCTACCTACGAGTGTGGCGAGGGACGAGAGACTGCCGAACACCTGGTAGTGTGGTGTTTGGCCCCACCGTTGACTCGAAGATGGGAGAGAACTGGAATTCGGACACGACGGGACTTTTACTCTGTTCTACACGGCATCAATCCCACGACTGCACGGCCCGCGAGGAGAGTCCTCGACTGGCTGATGGACTCGGGGAAGCTGCCGATGTACAACTTAACCAGGAGGCTCGAGCTGGAAGCGGCGGCCGGAAGCGCCCCCGTTCGGAGGCCAGGAGGCCTCCTCTCTTTGTGTACCCAGACTCACCAGAACGCATCGTTCCTTGATTGTTGGTATGGGTTTTTCACCCGGCCCAGGAGGGCACGGTTTTCCTGTACACTAAATAGCTGAGGGTCCGGCACGCCCTAGGGCATAGCGGAGTATGAATAATAATATTTACTTGTAACACCAAGTACACTACCTACCTACCTACCTAGGTACCTAATCTGGTATACTTGAGATCTACCTAGTATATAATTCGGGATAGAATTGGTAGTTAACGATCCCAACATTTAGATAATTACGTGTAACCGCACAGTTCAGGGCCATCCATGCTCCCAAGACTTGGCAACACTGACGTCATTGGGGTTCCCGCCGCTGCAGTTCCATTCACGTCGAACGGTCCAGTTACTTTGTAGAATTAGCCTGAGATCCCCCCCTCCGTCCATCGATTGCGGCCTGAAGACAAACACCTCGTAGGCCAGCAAAGCCGCGATGAAACATGCACTCGGGCGACTGCACCGCCAGCTGATACAAAGCTCACGAAGGTGGCGGTCTCCTACAAGCTGCTACCGTCTGAAATCACGATTTGCGCCTGCCGCGTTGCGCCCAGGGATATTCGTTGGAGGGCTGCAGCAACCTTTCTCAACGACAAACCCCGACAGAACCGAATGGGGGACGAAGGTTGAGAAACTAGACCAGAAGTTACTGGATGAACAGGAACAAGAAGTGAGGGTTCGACAGAGTCAAGTCAAGCGGCCATGGCACCGAGAAGGGGCGGACAACCCGCCCGTGGAAAAGAGGGGAGAGGAAATTGCGCCGCGAGCGGAGGGTTAGTGGTAACAATCCCAGCTTTTCAAACTTATTGCTAACGCAGAACAGCTCTAACAGGCAAACTCCTGACCACTCCGACGCGACTCCTGAAGCTCATCCTCCCGTTGCCCTTCGCAGTGGAAAAAGACCATGACAACAATAGCAAACCAGACTATGGGCGATCCATCTCTCCCAACGACACGATCCAGCCCCTGGCACTACTAGTCCACCCCCAACAACCCTTGTCGTACGTGGAGCGCCTTATCCAAGCCGAAATCCCTCCAGTGGTAGAAAACGGCAAGGAGAAGATCCCCAGCGTGTATTTCCGCGCCGAGAATACCGAGCAGGGGGACAACAAGCCGACGTCACGATCCGAAGCGAGAGAGCGGGACCGGAACAGAAACAACAAATCCGGAGCGCCCACCGGCCCGAGCCACGTCGAATCCTACTCCGGACTCGGACACGAGGGCCCCGAGCGGCACGGGTCCGAGAAGAACTGGGTGCGGTGGAGCAACAGCACCGAGATGGGCGACTTCATCCGCGACGCCGCGCGCGGGCGCGAGTTCGCCGTCGAGATCGAGGGGTACAACGTCGAGATGCGCGTCAGCGTGCCGTCCTTCAACGACCGCACCTACTACATGCGCGCCCAGCTCCGCCGCATGAGCCGCCGCATCGACGAGCTGTCGCACATCAAGCGCGACTGCGACCTGCTCGCCCACCGCAGCGCCAACCTGCTGGCCAAGGGCGGGTTTGCTCTGCTCAGCGGCTGGTGGGGGGTTGTGTACTACGTCACGTTCCATACCGAGTTCGGCTGGTAAGTGTTCCCGGATAGCCGTGTGGGAGGCGGGGGCATGGAGTGGATTTGGCATACTAACACACCACGTGCTACCTAGGGACCTTATTGAGCCGGTGACGTATCTTGCGGGCCTGTCGACCATCATGGGAGGCTACCTGTGGTTCCTGTACATCAGCAAGGACCTCAGCTATAAGGCGGCCATGAACGTGACGGTCTCGCGGCGCCAGAATGCTCTTTATGAGGCACGGGGGTTTGATCCTCAGCAATGGGAACAGTTGGTCCAGGAGGCGAACGGGCTACGTCGCGAGATCAAGATAGCTGCCGTCGAGTACGATGTGGAATGGGATGAGGCAAAGGAGCTCGGAGATGAGGTGAAGGAGGTGCTGAGCGAGGAGCGGAACAAGGCCGAAGAGAATTCCCGGTCGTCTGAAAAGGAAAAAGACGAAGAGTTCACGGAACAGGAGAGGAGAAAGAAGGGCGAACCAAAGTCGAAGTCTTCGCTTGACGGAGAAGGTGAACAAAGGAAGGGATAATTAAACAGATCACAAACTGAACGAGGCATCCCATCGTACCCTCGGCGTCGTCATGATGATTTGCGAACTTAAATTCAATTAATATTCTGCTAACTACCTATCCAATCGATAAATTCCAATCATGATCACAAAGTAGAGTAGCCCCGCTATTGAACTCGGGTTGACGCCGATAGCTCCGCCGCAATACCCTCAGCTGTGGTTCAGTTCCAGTTGCTTTCGCGTCTTAGCAGCCCAACACTCGGGACACTGAATCGCCATTCTCGTCCTCCATGGTGTCACCACGTGCTCCCAATAATACTTTTCGCTCGCATTAACCCTATCCGTATTCTTCCAGTACGCTATCGCGGTGTGTCGGAAGCGCACACAGGTGCCACAGAGATTTAAAAAATTCAATTTACGCCCACACATGTCTCGCAATGGGGTCCCCGCCATAATACGGGTGTTGTTGTAAAAAGCCCTCAACCAACCCCTTGGCGTGGAAGGGAAGCAAAAGGACAGCGACGTGGCGAGCTGAAGGAGTCGCTTGCAGCTTAAGGCGAGGCAGACTCTATCCACATCATCTAGATCGACATGGGAGAAAATAGCAAGGAGGACGTTGTCTAGGAGGCGGAGTAAAGGGTTATAAAGGCTAAATGGTACTCCGAGGGCGAACTAAGCTGTCGTCAGTTTTCATGGTCGACAGAGGGGGAGAGTGAGGGACTTTGGCGTGCTTGGGAGGAACATGGAAGTAAATAAACATGTGCAACTTTGCAACTAATAAGGGGCGGCAAACGACGGCTGGCTCACCTCCGCCGGAATTGTAAAATCTCTGACATGGGTCTCTTGGTCCATTCTGAAAAGTCACAGTGTATATTATAAGCTCTGGAAGCGATATTTTGATGAATATCGGGTGCGACTGTGACAAGTCTTTGTGGTGGTCACTAGTGGAGTGAAAGATGATGGATGAGAGCTCAAGCGTGGGGATGGGGCTAAGCAACCTGAACTCTTGGAGAACGCCACTGGTTGCCTTGCCACTCAGGTTGACCTAACCCACCCATAATTCACTCAATTCTGAGGAACTCGTCGCTATCGTCGATCAATCGTGTATAGGGCACCAGAATCCAACGCTGGCTTTCGAGGCCCAGATACCTACCCTGGCGCTTGACAACAAGGGATAGCTTCTTGGACAAACAAATTTCTGTTTCTGGCGAAACATCGGGGATTGCTTAGCACTCTCTGTAGGAGCTCAACCTTGGAAGTGGGCCCGAGTAGGTACCCGAGCTAAAGTACCGAGCGGGCCTTCTGCCGCGTGGAGCTTGAGAGAAGCCCTTCAGCCCTTCCACTCCAGGCAAATTCCATTACCACTTTAGCTGCTGGTTGCGACAATACATCACGCGATCGCAATGCCGCCACGGCCGTGCATGGCTATCGCAAGACAGCGATGAAGTAACAATTAACTCCCGTCCGAGATCCCGGCTCCGTCCGATAAACTCGGATGATTTGGATGATTTGACCCACTGCGCAACTCGAAATGGCGCAGGGGTCTGCCTCAGAGCACAGTGTTGCCCCGCCTCCCGCGTCACTCCCGCAGACACCCCGCGATTCTAGCGATTAAGCGAGGCTTCAAGGTGCTGTGCTGAGCTTCTTCCAGACCACGACGCGCCTGCGTACGCCGGGCTTTCATACGTCGACCGCAACACCAATGGGCCCCCAGACCATATACCTGCCCGATGGGCAGCGCTTCAACGTGACGCCCGTCTTTGCGGGCCTGTTCTTCAAGTCGACCGAGCTCAGCAGTCACCACAATGCCTTCCCGATCGGGTGGACAATCGTGATTCACACCGAAGACGGCGACGGCGATGAGGCTGCGTCGAGCGCCGTTAGTCCTTCGCGGGGGGTTGCCGAAGACATTCCCAGTCCAGAAAAGACATCGCACCTCCGCACCTTCAAGAGACCAACGCTCCAAAACGACAGCCTCTTCATCTCGTCCATCTCGAATCCCTCCAATGCCGAATTTAAGCCCGCCGCAAGTCCGACACGCCAGATAGCCATGATGCTGTGGGTCACACTCTACTGGTACTTCCATCAACCGCCGCCGTCCACCATTCTCACGACCGAGGCCTCACAGTTGACACCCGATGCCGGCAAACCGCGGGGCGAGTGGCGGGTACGCATCAAGCGAGATGGCATGCTGCGTGGGCGAAACGTCATACCGAAGCTGGAGCGCATGGGGTTGATTGCGTGTCTTAACTCGGCCGTGGGGACCGCGCTCGTAGACACCGACGAAGTTTGGGCAAACATGTTCGTCACGCGGACCATGTTCTGGCAGATCCCGGGGCGCTTGTTCCTTTTCACGCTTCAACCCGTCGGCAGTAGAAACCCCCGATCCTCATACCCGGGGTCACCAATCTCGAGCCGGCCGGGCTCGCCACTACCAGGGGAGTCTTCCACAGCAATTCACCCACAGCTCGCCATCGCCGAAGCGGGCGACTTGCCCGGCGCCGCGCCGCCTACCTCCCTGACAAGCATGCCCTCATTCCCTATCAGCCCCTTCTTCAGCGCGTCTCACCTCCCAACGTACTATCCACCCCCGCCGATGCAATACACCATCACCAACCATGTGCGCCACCCGCTCCGCCCGAAACCGCCGCGCATGGGCGAGGTCTTTTACACGCGCTTCGTCCCCTCCGCCGGGCAGTACCTCTCTCTTCGTGTCGCTTCGATCTCGACCAAGCCGGTACCGTACATGGGGCCCGTTGGGCCCAACCCGCCCATACCAACGCCACAACAGCAGTCCCGACTCCTGTCCATGCCCGACTCGGCCCTGCTCGAGTCGTGGCACGCCAACCCGCGCGTGTCCCGGTTCTGGGGCGAGTACGCCGCCGGCTTCCTGGTCGCCGCCCTGCAGAGCCGCCACAGCTTCCCCGTCATCGGCCTGTGGGACGGCGTGCCCTTTGGTTATTTCGAGCTATACTGGGTGAAGGAAGACCTCCTCGGCCGATATGCTGGGTCGTCCGCCGTCGATGACTGGGACCGCGGGTGTCATGTACTAATCGGCGAGGAGTGGGCGAGGGGCCGCGTGCAGAGCTGGCTGTCGAGTCTGGTGCATTGGATGTTTTGTGCGGATTACCGAACCATGAGTATTTGCCTCGAGCCGAGGGTTGATAACACGAGGTGAGCCATGTGTTGTTTATTGTCGTGGCTGAGGGTCCGAAGATGGCTGACGAGCTGCGCAGGTTCATCCAACATCTTGAGTATTCTGGGTTTACAAAGGAGAAGGAGATAACCTTCCCCCATAAGCAGGCGTGGTTTGGGAGATTGAGGAGAGAGAGCTGGGATGGGCCGGCTTTGTAATACGTTGCCCCGCTAATACCAAACGCATGAGCAGACACATGGAAACCAGGTGCGAGCCCCGTGATCGACGGCCTTGAAGGCCATGAATTTACTCTTGGGCCTCGGTTGTTAGGCAGCATAAGAACGCTCCCGCGGCATCCATCAGGCTCTGCTTCTTCCGCATTTCAACATTTCTTTCCACTTTTCTGCCTTTCCATTTCCATATTTTCACTTTCACAACGGCGCCCTTAGCATTCGGAAACAGCAATCCTAATGAGTTATCACCTGTACAAAATGAGGCCCTGGAAGGCCCACCAGCGACAACGTGGCGCCATTTCAAACACCCCAATCACGCCACTTCCCTGGCCACGGAGCAAAGATAACACCGCTCGATTACCTCTCGTCTTCAAAGAAGTTTAGCATTAGTGACCCCCATCTTCATCTATTCCAGAAAGCTATTACCAAGGGAGAGAAACAAGAGGCTCTATCTCGACATAAGTACACCGTACTCCAAGAGTTCTCGCCAATGATGCCATACGGCCATTTGATCTTATAAAGTCCCAGGCGCTGACTCTCTTCCCAGGCCAGGCAACAAATTCACAAGCAGTGATTAGAAGATGACAATAGCGGCAACCAGGCTGGCAGCACTGACCACGGCAGCCACATATCCCGGCTTAGCCGTGTTGGCAGAGGATAGCGCAGCGTTGTGGCCGTGCAAGGCATTTGTGCACTGGGGAACATCGGTCGCCATGATGAATCCCACGTACGCCCCCAGCAGGCCGAGTTGGCCCTCCCCAGTGCACTGGGCCATGGCGCTGCTGGCGATGGGCGCGACGCTCGCTTGCCAGCTCGACATTTGGCTGGTGTACGTGCTGTAGGCGCTTGCCAAAGAAGCCGGCGGGGTGAGCGTGGCCACCACCAAGGGGCAGACTCTGTCGATCTCGCCGTTGTCGATCTTGCTGCCGCTCACGAAAGCGCTTGCGATGTCGTCGATGCCCTGACGGTCCTCGTGTTCAACAAGCCAAGAAGCAAGACTCCGGGTGGGCCTTGGCATATTCGCCTCGGTGAACGGTTCGATCGCGTTTGAACACCTTAAGCTCGCTGCCTGGTCCCCGCGAGCCACAAGCGGCGCAGGCGTCACGACTGGTGGTAGGGGCGGGGCCGCGGGGTGGACTAGTGCCGAGGTTGAGACACCAAAGGCGACAGTGACGAGGGCTGTACGGATCTGCATCTTGAAGACCGAATTATAATTTATGAGGCCGGTTTAGAGACGAACGTCGTTGAGGCCGTGGGATTGGCCGTTCGAACCGATGAGCTTGCTGAAATGTTGCTCGCCTGAGATGGATGCTAGGTGATAATAAGAGTAAACTATGAGGAAAAGAGGTTTCTGGGGGTGTACGGCATCGTCGAATTTAAGAGTTGAGTGTGGCATGGCGCCTCGCAAGACGTGTAAGACAGTGTGCCTCGCCCTGAGCCTAAAAACACCTCGCGCTAGGCCAAGCAGAGTGAAATCCCCCATAATTGCAGGCCATTGATCCTTTCGCTTGAAATACTCCACCCTTGCTTTCACGGCTGAGAGGATTCATTGGTCCCGGGAAGGGCCGTGTTCCAGGCCGTCCGACCCCGAGGGCTGTCTGTTGGGCGTGGGATGGACGGGCCTCGGGGGCCCAAAACTTAAAGGGACTAACAGGCTCTATTTAGACACCGAGCTTTCGCCAAGTTTTTGGGAGAGGCTGGAAAATACAGCCTTGGCCGTTGACGTTTGGGCTTTAAGCCCCGGTGTCAAGACTCAACTGCCAACGAACCGAGATTAGTACTATAAGGATTGAACGGCATCATTTAGAGATTGTTACGAGCGATGAATGGATTACCGCACTTCTTGCTTGTCGTGGAAGCCATCCGACCAACGAAACGCACTAGATTCAAATAAGTTGGACAGTATATAAGATCGATGAGTTCCACGGCTAAGTCTCCCCATCAATGACAAGATAAGCCTCGGTAAGCAATACTAGCCTGTAAATATGAGCAAGAGGGTTCACATGCGGGCGGCAGCCGACGAAAACCATGGGCTTCTTGGGTCCTTGAGCATAGTTATGATCGTTGGTGACTTGGCCAGGCCCTTGGGCTGCTCCGAAAGAACCCTTGAAACTTCGAAATTATGTGATTGGTCTTGGGAGCACAGGAGGCCGCTATATTTGTAGTCTCATGGTTTTATGTACGCGAGAGATCATCCAGCTTTTAATAACCGCGGATAAGAGCTGAGAGTATATATTCCACGCCATCAACGGCTGCCTGCGCCCCGTCCGCGGACGGTTGAGAGTGACGGTCAAAGATTTCGAAGACTTGGGGGATGATCAGGGAGGTGGTGGAGATGTGATTGGGAAAGTCTGGTGGACAGTGAGAGATGAAGGACGCTGCTGTGGACTGGCATCAATCCACCAATGCCGGTATACGTTCGAGAATCGGGAGAGAAAGAGTGAAAGAGGGTAGAGGCTCAGGATGTTTTATCCCATATATCGTATCTTGTTAGACGAAACATTACCCACACTGTGTATGGTCATCTGAACGAGCCAGGCTGCCAGGTAAGGAATTATTGCACAGCGAAGAATCCCACACAAAAATGCAAAAAACACAACGTGTGAATAGCCACAAAAACACCACAACGTGTCTAAGACAGTGTCGCCAATAACTGAGACGGTGGAAAAATTCACACCCATTCCTTTTGTATAATGGCCGCGTTTCTTTTTCGCCAGCCTGCGCCGCTCAACTTGCTCACTACCCCGACACTACCAACTAAGAAACAGCACATCATCATGAATTCTACTATTAGCTTCCCCACCATTGAAGGTGGCTCCCATGCCCACGGGTTCCTCGCGAGGAGAGCCTTGGCAATTACCGGCATGCCATCGTCTCCTTCTGGTGATCCCTTTTTCCCCTCGAGGGAAACGCGCACCTTGCAGCCTTTCCCCGCCAACGTTGCCGGCGCCGAGCATGCTAACCATCTTCAGGATTCTATCCGTGACCTTCTGATTCAAGCAGGCGACGATTGGACATTTCTCTCTCTATTCGGAGTCCATAACTCACATGTTTCTGGTTCAATCCAGCCTACAGTGTTGATCGTCCTCAGGCCGAACTCCATGGTGGAACGAGCAATGGCAATGGCTGGGGAAGTGTTTGCAATCCAGCAGCGGTAAGTTTTCCCTTCCCGACTCTCGCAGCTCCAATTCCCACGAGTTCCATGTCGCTGACCCCCTCGACTAGCCTCGGCATTGATCCCCTCTTTGCGATTGAGGTGGTTGAAGGCAGCCTTGCCCGTTATAATAATCGCACCAAGTCCATTGAAGAGGACTACTTCCCGAAGCAGCCCTACCCAGGAGCGAGCATTGGCAACGCTATAACCGGCACTTCTGGAACTCTCGGCTTCTAGGTGAAGCTCCAGACTCTGGAACATGGCACTGAACACTTCGCTGTTACGTGTCATCACGTCTGCTCTGGTGCGTCAAGTCTCCCCGCCGTGTCCCCATTTCATGCTAACTTCCATTTAGACCAAGTCGAACCTATCCAACCCCCTACCAAGTTTCTGGTCCAGTCCCCAGCCTCTGAGGTACGGGATGTCAAGATTGCCGCGCTGGCGGCCCGAAGAGTTCCTGACAAGTCAAGCACCCCCCATTTGGAACGGCCCACATTTGGAACGCTGGGCAATTCAGGAGTGGGAACCAGCTACGGATGACAGCGTCAGTAGTGCCATTGATACGGGCTGAGTCGATCTTACGGCCTCTTTGGGTACGGAGGACTGGGTTCCTTTTGATGAATCGTCTAACCCAGCTATTTCCGACTAACTGGGAGCTTCCTTGGGCCTTGAGTACCCGGTTGGCGAATTCCCGGATCTGTGCGTGGGTTGGTGGAACACCTAGAGCGACCTGGGTAAGGACCCATCGCGTAAGCTGCTCTTCCTGTACGCGGCTGAGCGACTGTTGCGATTCAGAGGCATCTCGATGAGGCTGGGAGCCGTAGATACGGTTCCAAATAGTCGTCTTCGGGATGCCGAATTCCAAGCTGATCTCTTCAATGACCGGCGACCATGCTGGTATTCTTGAACCGCATCTTGTAAATCTTGCTCCGAATAAGCCATCTTGAACTGATGGTACTATTGCCCCAAAAATGAAGTGATTTGACTAATAATTGACTGAGTTGTGGTAAGTTGAAGTGAGGGGGTCGAAGAAGCGGTGTGGATGATAACTACAGACCGTTCCAAATGGGGGGTGCTTGACTTATCACACATACGGGTCCACTGACCCTCAATACGAAGTTCAAGGCCGACGAGGACGCTATTGCCCGTGCCTGCGGCTGCGACTGCCGTTTTGGCACCGTCGTGCTTACGTCCGGCCTAAGACGCATTTTGCCAGCCGCCACGCAATTGACTTCGCTATGATCTCTTTGGAATCTGGCTCGCTTCCCGGAGGGATTCAAGCCCTCTTTCAACGTCCGTAGCTCCGACCCTCCTTTAACCTCGTCGCTAACGGATTGTTACCTAGGATCCATGCGGCTCGGCTATCGAGTTCTTGGCTGACCATGGCCACGATAGCGAGAAAGCGAAAAGAGGGCAAGGTTTTTAAGACCGGTTCGACAACCGGCACCACCTATGGGAAGCTTTCGGCAAAAAAAGCCGATGTACGAGATTTACCTGCGGGTGTTGGGGGTGTTTTCGTCCCCTTTTACTCGCAGGAGAATGTCGTCCTTGACGCATCGCCGGACGACGGTTTTGTCGCCTTTGGCGACTCAGGTGCCATTATCCGTGGTGGTGATGCCGAGATGGTCGGCATGGTTTGGGGAGGGTTGAAGGGGCAGAAGGTTGATCCAATCTATCGGGACCAATGCGCCGTGGATCTTATTGGAAACGACACTCAGACGGAAAAATTGGAGAGAAAAGGATTGATTGATTTCTGGCTCTTCCTCTCAGAGTTCTTCAGAGCAACTGGTTTTTATCCTAAATCTTTCCTTTGTATCCTTGAGTTAACCCGAGTCTTTGTGCTGCCAAAATTCCATGAATCCGTTTCCGGTACCTTGTCCGTTTCCGGATGTCATGACCGTTTCCGGTGCCATGACCTTCCAACACAAGTATCAGCAAGAAGGTTTCATGTGGCGAATCCAACAGATCTCTCAGCCGTTACTCTATACACGCCGATGGAGGTACTGTTGGCGGCGATGAAAACTTAAATCTGCAGGTTTTCCCTGGTATTTCAGTGAAGCTCACTGTGGCCCCCATGTCGTCTGGTTGAGATGGTTCGACCGCTTAGCCCGCCGTGGCGTTTACATAGGTGGCACCTGCCTGCATAGAAATCTGTAGATTCCTCTTGTGCGATTCACTTCTAAGATTTCGAGAAACAGAGGTGGAAATTGCAGGGAGCCAGGGAATGTCTCTGTGGCACTGTCTGCTGCAGTTCACAAACCCCAATGACCCACTTTACACCTCACCAGTCCGACGTTCCTTCCCGTGAGCCTGGGAAGTGAAACTTGTTCCTGCTTCCAAAACTGCTACCGTTCTTTCCCTATTGATGCGATGTACATGGGCTCCGGGGGGCCTCTTGCGTCTCTCGGCCCACAGTCCAATTGTTTTGTCAAACCTTCTCCCGGTTTTGTGTTTGCTAGCCACCATTTCCCTCATCCTCGCCTCTGCTCGCTCCGCATTATCTGCGATCACCCATCACTTCGCCCACCAGACTTTCGACAAAACCACATACAATAAAACACACCCGAACATCGCGCCCAACATGGAAATTGGACTTCGTCGATTGGAGTGCGCCGAGAACGAGCTTTTTATTCATGAAACGCCCAGCACTTACCCACGCCTGTGCCGCCTCGCAGATGGTTCGATTCTCGCAGGCTTCACGGCTTTCGAGCCCGACGGCCAGCGCGTCCTCACCATCAAACGTAGCACCGACGATGCTGCCACATTTGAAGCTCACGGCGAAGTAGCGCGCTCCTCTGGCGACTGCGACAATCTCTTCCTACTTGAGCTGCCCGCATCAGCCGACTCGAACGAGTCGAACCCGCCCACCATTCTTGCCGCGTTCCGAAACCACGATACTGACCCGGACGGTACCCACACATACTTCCGCATTACCGTCTGCCAATCCACCGATGGCGGTCGGACCTGGACCTTCCTGTCCCAGGCCGCGGAGAAGCCCGCCCCGTTTGGCCTCTGGGAGCCTTTCCTCCGCATGGCCGGCACGGACGACGACGACGAGATCCACATGTACTTCTCCCAGGAGATGGATACCGACGACCAGGACACCATGCTCGTGCGCAGCACCGACGGCGGCGCCACGTGGACGGCGACCCAGCGCGTAACGGGCGAGGGGGAGGCACTCCGCGACGGTATGGTCGGGGTGGCGGCGATGACAAGTTGCGATAAGGAGCTGGAGGCACTCATCCTCGTCATGGAGACAACGCGTCTCGGCACATTTTCCATTGAGGCAGTTTTGTCCTTCGATAACGCCGAGACATTTGGGTCGCGGCAGCCGGTGTATGTGCCAAAGGAGGGGCGGAATGCTGGAGCACCTCAGATCACTGCATTCGCCGATGGGTCGGTCGCGGTCGTGTTCATGACGGACGAAGATGAAGATGACGATCCCACGTGGCCGTCCGGGGCCACCATCAAAGCCATCTTCGGTATGCTAAAGTCGGATGGATCCCTGAGCTGGGGCGAGCCCCAGATCATTAGCGAGCGGCTGAGTTCCTGGCCAGGTATCATGCACATGCGTGACGCCTCCGCCATGGCCGTTTACGAGTCAACCTCGATCATCAAAAGCCGCCTTCTAAGCAGTGTAGCAGAATGAACCAGAGATATACGCCGAGGGCAGTCTCGGGTGTGGCTATGGTAACCCAACCCACATGAAGCATCTCGGCAAGGATTCCGTAGTAGTCATGCCTTCTGGTCATGAAAATTGCCGGCATCAACATCACGAGGCAGGGCCCTAGGGGGCTGTCATTGAAAGACACTACTAGATATAATATCAGTACCACTGCCGCTCATAGTGCCTGAGGATCATCTTGCATTGCTTTGTGAGGCCGTTTTGGTCCGAGGTCTCGTCCCCTAACGGCGGTGGATCTGTTGCAAAATGAATGATCACACAGGCCCTCCCAGGCTACCCATGGCCGCATATCACAAGCGAACTAGGTACTATTGTCTACATGCTAGGGGTTCCTTTTGGGATAATCACCTTTTAGTTGATCTTAAAGAACAAAGCACCAACAACCAAAAAATAAAATAAAAAATAGTTAGTTAACTAACTAAAAAATGAAGCAATTTGCCACTCGGTAGCTTGATGGGATCACATCTGACCCCTTCACGATGATAACTATCAACCTAGTCTTTCCGACGAACTAGCCTAGAGCTCGAGGAGTCAGGACTAACTAGCGGATTGTCCAAGTACTATCATTGGTGATTACACCATCGCAAGGCCGGTAGGATTGATCTCAACCGGGTGCGCGGCATGATGGAGTGTTCATTTACCCGGCCACCAAGGCAAACCACAGGCGTTAACCTTTCCGGGATCTTGCCCTGGGCCAATCCGCAGAAGCTGCGGAATTAAGATCCGCAGGAGACGGCTCCCACGCAAGACGGAATCTGGGGTCCCGCGCGATGTGGAAGATGTCACCCCGGGACGTCGGTTTGGCATCAAAATAGATTGCCAACGCCCCTCTTCTACGGGCTAGAGTTCCGAATTCATCTGTCGTTGAGCTCCGATCGACCCACAGCGGGTCAAGGAGAAATGTCCCGGAAACAAACACATAAGCTTCGTGGTCGGCCGCTGGGCTGAGATCTACACTACTACCGGCAGTACCCAATCCCATCAATATCACTACTCACGGCTTGTAACCCGCAGATCACCATGATGAAGTCGGTATTGATCGCAGCGCTCTTCGGCACGGCCCTGTCCTCGCCCGTGGTGGCGGCCGACGACCCGGTTTCCACGCCCTCGCCGACAACGCTCCAGGACGGGGCCTACTGGATCCGCGCTGTGGTGCCGCCCAACTACCATAAGTACCTCCAGACGATCCCGGCCAACGTGCCCGGGACGGCGCTGCTCGAGTCGCACACCACCGCAGGCCAGTTCCAGATCGAGAGCGGCCAGCTGGTCAACAAGGTGTCCAACCCGCCGCTGTACATGTGGGTAGAGGAGCCCGCCGACAAGGCCAACCCACCGCGCACGCTGGCCACCTCGTTCAAAACTACCAAGAGCACCTTCGGCACCTTTGCCTGGCAGGGCGACACCCTGACCTGGTCGCACCCGGACGTCAAGCGCCAGAATGTCGGCGCCTGGTTGGTGTGCGCCAACCAGGCCCTGTTCATCAACACGGGCGCGTATGGCTACCAGACACCCTCGGGATGCGCTGATCAAACGGTGAGTCGCTACTTGCGGGTTTCTTTTCGTTCCGTTATCTCTTTGGATTCTGAAATGAGATGACTGATGTGGCTTTGTTGCTGCTAGATCCACTACTACAACGACAAGACGGCCAACAACTAGGGAGGTGCCTGTGGCGGGGCTATGTTGTTACCTTGGCTTCTGGGTTCGAATCAACTTGAGCTTAGGAACTGTACTTTGTCCCACAACGCCATGACTCGTTTTCCTCGTGCTGCAGTCCTCCATTTCGACGTTGTTGCCATGCTGGCCTGGGCTTGGCGATATGGCAGTGACCACAATACGAACTTGTGGCAGCGAGATGACTGCCCGACGCTTCCGTGCCCAGGACCGAGATGAACAAGTGATGGCCAGTGGGATTCTTCAATCAGTGGCTCAGTCAGGAGTGCGGCAAATTGGATAATCATCGGATTGTCGCAATCCTTGGGCGCTGGCCGTTCTTCATTCCACCTTCTAGGAAACCCGCTCCTTTGGTCCATGACGTCGTCTGTTGCTGGTTCTGCAGTGACTAAACATCGGTTGTTTGTTTTTGATTATGGTTACCCCAAAACGTCGAGTAAACATGGGGAAAAGCTTTCGGTCTGGAAAGGTCGCTCATTTGTTGATCGCGAGGTGTTCCCCCCTGTCAGATTCTTTTGTGGGGCTCGGGAGTCTGTTTCCCGCATCCGGCCATCGAAAGGAGTTTTCCCCTTTTCATCCCCTGGCAATTAAACCTGGAAACTTCAATCAATGCAGACGAGGGGCGTGGCCGATTCGATCCTGTGCCTCCGAAGGACACGTACAAACCATTCATTCCATTTTGTCGAATTCTTAGTTGAATACACAATTCCGTCACTCGACGTCAGAGAAACTGCCCCGCCGAGAGGTCCGTTGTTTAATTTGCGATGTGCAGCCGCGATTGCCCAAAATCCATCCCAATGGTCTCGCCCAGCCCAACCCCCCAGTGCACGATCCAAGGTCTTTGAAGCCCAGAGCATGGGTCATTTCCCGCTTTCCGTCGCCAAGACGACGTCTCAACGCAGGCCCCGGCCAGTCACACGCCGCCGAGCACTGCACCGCCCGCCGATGCCGAGAAAGCCAAGCGCCTACCGAGAATACCAAGACCCGAAGAACGGCTAGGGAGGGCTCCTTTTCGCGTCATGCCCCTACCCATGCTCGAGCCACCCTCCATTCGCCTGTTTTCTCTCCTCTCTCAAGTCTGGGAAGAAGAACGTCTTGCTCTTTGTCGTCGTCCATGGCGCTGGCGATCACCACACTCGTTTGAACCCCACGTTCGTTCGCCTGCTGCTTTCACTCGTCACGCCGACTCTGTTCCCACGACGACTTGGACGACCGCGCGACCCCTTTCCGATTTTTCCCACCCTATTTCGCAATTACCGCTCGTTTCCCGCCGCAATCGAGAGCGTCGAGACCGAAAATCGGGACAACATGGCGCCATCATCGCCATCGAGAGGCCCAGCACGATGGCTGGCCACTCTTGTCGCTGTGAGCGGCCTGTTACCGACCGCACATGCCCAGTATTACTCCGTCAACACACCTGGTATTATTGAAGGTCTTGAGGAGGCATAGAAGGCGTTGGACTGACTGATAGCGCAGATGAGATTCGCCAGTCCGCGCGGACGCTCGCTTACGACCTGATGCTGTTCTACAAAGGAAACCAATCCGGTGAAATCCCGGGCATTCTGCCAGGCCCGCCGACCGAGCACAAGGGCGACTACTACTGGTGGGAGGGAGGTGCCATGATGGGCACTTATATCGACTACTGGTTTCTGACTGGCGACACGAGTTACAATCATGTCATCGAAGAAGGCATGTTGCACCAGACTGGTCCAAATTATGATTACATGCCGCCCAACCATACGGCATCTCTCGGCAACGACGATCAAGGCTTTTGGGGCATGTCAGCCATGCTCGCGGCCGAGAACAAGTTCCCCAACCCGCCCGAGGACAAGCCACAATGGCTCGCCCTGGCCCAGGGCGTTTTCCACACCCAAGCGAGCCCCGAACGACACGACAACACATGTAATGGGGGCCTTCGCTGGCAGGTGCCCCCCACCAATGCAGGGTACAACTACAAGAACACCATCGCCAATGCCTGCTTCTTCAACCTCGGTGCCCGCCTCGCACGCTACACCTCCAACGCAACATACGCCGAATGGGCTACCAAGACGTTCGAGTGGCTGTGGAATGTGCAATACATCGATCACAAGGACTGGCGCGTTTACGACGGCGGCCACGTCGAGCATAACTGCACCGACATCAACAAGGCCCAGTTCAGCTACAACGCGGGCCTGCTTCTGCAAGGCGCGGCCTTCATGTACAACTACACGAACGGCAGCACCGTCTGGGAGGACCGTGTCGATAACCTGCTCAAGGGCATTAAGCGCGACTTTTTCGAGAACGATATCGCCTTCGAGCTGCCCTGTGAAGGCCGCAGGGGCTGCACGCCCGACATGTTGACTTTCAAGGGCTACGTTCACCGCTGGTTGTCCGTTGTGACCAAGCTGGCGCCGAAAACGGCCGACATCATCCTGCCCATGCTGCGGACATCGGCTGAAGCGGCCGCCAGGCAGTGCACGGGCGGCGAGACCGGCCGCCGCTGCGGCTTCTACTGGGCCGAGGGTGTCTACGTGGACCCGGCTGTCGACAAGACCAGCGGCGCTGGCGAGGCCATGAACGTCCTTGCCGCCGTGTCGAGTCTGCTCATCACCGAAGCCCCGCCCCCTGCCACTAATGCGACGGGTATCAGCAAGGGCGACAACAACGCCGGCAGCCGGAGTCGTGGTGCGTCGGAGCCGTTGGAGCCCATTACTACGGCTGATCGGGCCGGTGCCAGCATCTTGACCATGCTGATCTTGGCTGGCTTTATCGGCACCTGGGGCTGGATGAGCATTGGTGATTAAAGGGGGTTTGGGTGTGATGATGATAGATGGGGAAGGCAAATCTTGGCATATTGTTGGATATCTTGGGGGAGATATTACGTGGCATCCCTTTACACATTTTCCTTGCCGTTTCGTTTTTTTTTGTGATTCCCTTGTGCGTGACAATCGTTACGCGATAACCGGGACGGCGTCAGATGGGGTTCATGATACGGGTCAGTGGTCTGCTCTTTTACTCTTCTTCGGGGTGTGCTTCGTTCGGTGCGTGCTAGCGAGTCTAGATCACTGGTGGATGTTAGAACACAACGATGTTATCGCATTGGAGTCACATGTTTACTATCTATTGTGACCACCTGTCTTGCAGCTGTTTCATGCTCCCATCCCTGGCTAATGTCCGACCGGCTGTCTCGGTGGCCTTACCGACGTTACCCAACGAGGCGTTATACAATGGTTAGCGCTATATTAGTCTTGTTCGTCCTGCTTGGCCCACGATTTTGGTCGCTGATAGTGCCGAGGTAGTTTTGATATCGGAGCAATGTCAAACGCACAAGCCTCCCCCGACACTGCGTGTCCGTCTGCTGCTTGATCACGCGGTTTTGCCTAGAAGTCGGTCTGTTCACAGGCACACCGCGCAGGTAAGCTGTTTTTCTTTACCAAGCGTGCAGTCCGTCCTGCATCGAATGCAATCTCAGGACATACTTCATCTGAGCACCGCCAACTTCACCTCCCCGAAAGTCCAGCATCGGCTGCGTGAAACAGATCATTTATTATACAAGTGCTCGCAACGGATCTAGGCGACGCCTACGATACATCCGCCACGGGGAACGGCTGTGTTGGCGGCCAGACACGCCCCATGGCTGCCTCTCAAGCCCGGCAGCAAAACCTCAACCTTGGGACAGCCGCTCCGGCGACGGCTCGCAAGTTCCCCGACTGGCTCCAAGTTTGCGTCTATATCGCCCTCCTCCTGCCGCGATTCGTCATGGCCCAGTTCTTCGTCGGCGGAAACCCGTCCCAGCGCGCTCCCTATGGCCTACCGGTACTGTCGGCAAGAGCCTTTACGTTGCTGCCGCGGGCCTTTCGATCACACCGCCAGCCAACGTCCCGAAGCACAACACCACCGGTTGGCGTCTCTGTGCTACCGTGTTTACTGCCGGCCTCAGCTCGTTCGCCGTCGATCGTATCGGCAAAGACCGTGCCGGAATAAAGATGGTACACGACGGAACCTGCTCTGCTATCCTCCCCGACGCCTGCATCCGCCGTTTACAGTTGACCTCGGTGATTGGAAGGTGGGATCAGGGCGAGAGCTGTCAGGATCTATATGTTCCTTTCGAGTGTGCAGCCTATTTTGCGGAGGATAGGGGCGCCAGTTTTGGTGAGTGATTGCATCTTTGTTAATCTGCTAATTTCTTCTCTAGTTCGACCGGTGATGATGGCTAACGGTAGTCGTAGAAATCAGCCCCATTGGACTCTCCGAGCTCCCTGACAGGCGACTCACGTTTTTTTCCGCGGCCCTCGAGCCTGCGCAAAAGGGCAACATGTCGGCACTAGCGAATGCTCAGCGCCGTGTTTGGCCTGTGCTGTTGGCGTGGACGTACTTTAATCAGAGCGGGATGGTGCAAGACAGCGCTGGATGGCTGTCATATACCACAGCCGGCGAGTCGAAGAGGCTGCCGCGTCGTAACGTCAGATCAGTGTTGGACACCGAACATCGTATAGCGGACCTATTGAGAGCAGTGTTGTTGATGTGGATTTTGATCATAAGCCTGGTCATACTCGGGCCATTGTGATGGTTCGGCTTGCATTTGGAAAACGAGAACAGGTAACCCGAGATGTTGGGAATAGTAGATTGAACTATTGGTGACAAGAGCAGAAAAGTCCAGTAGGCATGAGACTGCCACATTAGACTGTCATGGACTCTATCGTAATTAACTTAGCATTCTTAACATGGTTTTCCTCCAGCAATTGGAACCCAAGTTCGTACATTATAAGTGAAGGGAAGACGAGGGGTTGCGCCAGAATGGTCCACATCAAGGTTCGCACAGATGGGACCCCGCTAAGAGCCCCGCAACGCCTCGACCGGGCACAGGTACCGAGCCAATTTTTTTTGGACTGCGATCCTCCACCGAAAGCAAGTATCCGGCTTATCGCGCCATTGCTGCAAATATGCATTCACTCATACGGCCCAACGCCTGGGTCGCGTTAAAGCTCCCATCAGGAAGCACGAAAGTCCTCCAAATTACTCCTAATACGTAAGTACATCCGAGGCGCCTATCGCGCAAACCTGCCCCCCCCCGCCAAAATCACATGTTGACAGGGCATATTTGGCCCAGAACAATATCGTTAGGAAAATACGGCGCCTTCCCATCGAATCTTGTTATCGGACGCCCATACCACCTCACCTTCGAGCTCCTGGATAAGCTGCCGGACGAGAGCTTTTCACGCCTCCGAGTTGTCACTAGCGACGAGCTCCACGCCGATGTCTTTGCCGACGAAGGCGCATCCGGTTGCGCTACGCCCGCGGCTGGTGCAAACGATACCGTAATATCTACGACAGACGGGGAAGAGTTCAGCTTAGTGGACGAGAAAGGAAATGTCATTGCGCGCTCAAACCACGAGGTCCTCGACGAGAATGCGCGGCAGACCCTGACACAGGAGGAGATTGAGGAGCTGAAGAGGGAGGGAAATAATGCCGGAAAGGATGTCATCGCCAAGTTGCTTCTCTCCCACACGGCGTTGGATCAAAAAACGAGCTTCAGTTTGGCCAAGTACAAGCTATTAAAGACCAAAAAATACATTCGGCGGTTCCAGGTCTTGCCGATCGATGTGGCCAACCTCGCCCACTGGCAATTGGAAGAAAGGGATTCGAGCAAAATACTGGATTTAAGGGCCGAGATGATTGGGCTCGTCGGCTGCTGGGGAAATGTGCACTTCGGAGGCGATGATGTGTTGCTCCCGGACCCAAAGGCCCCAACCGACGCAGGGGACGAGGCGTGTCTTCCCGTGGACGAGGACCTCTTAAAAGGGAGGTGGCTTGTGGTCGACGATACCTGTGGGCTGTTGGTAGCGGCGATGGCCGAGCGGATGGGCGTCCTTTATGACGGCGAGGGGCCGGAGACGCAGAGGACTGAAGAAGAGAACGTCACTGCGACTGGGCCGACTCCCGCGCCCTCGGAAAAGCCACAGGAGACTCGGGCTCACGAACTGATCGTCCCTGAAACAAAACAGAAGGACAGCGACACGGAAATGGCAGATGGACCGGGCAACTCCCTGAAGCAACAGAACGACGGAAGACAGAAGCACCAAAAACCCCGGCCCTCTGACTTTGCGATCCCGTATTCGCAAAGCAACACGATCACGGTCATCCATTCAGCCAGCCAGCCCAATCTTTCGCTTCTGAACTATTGGGGATTTGACATCACGTCCCCCAACCACCCGCCCCATCCCCTGCTCAACCATCTCCTAAACCTCACCTGGCTGCAGCTGCTGAAGCCGGAACTTGACACGTCGTACTCTACACCGCCACTCACCGCATCGCCCGAAACTCTCGCGTCATGGAAGCCAAGTCGCAGAGGCAACTTTCACCGCAAGCGGAGGAGGTATGCCCGGATCCGGCACGTCGTCGACAACACACGGATGGGAAATTTCTCGGGTCTCGTATGCGCCAGCACCATGGACCCCATCAGCATCCTCCGTCACACTCTCCCTCTTCTCGGGGGGGGTGCTCCGGTGGCGATCTACTCGCCGTCCGTGGAGTCCCTGGCCGCGCTGGCCGATTGCTTCAGCGTACCGCGCCGGACGGCGTGGGTCAGCGGAAGCGTGCCCGAAACCGATGGCCTGTCGAACGAGGAGCTCGAGCGGTGGGAGGGCAACGAACGGTTTCCGCTCAACCCCACCTTGCTTCAGGGTGTGTCGATTCAAACGAGCCGCGCCCGTCGGTGGCAGGTGCTTCCCGGAAGGACACATCCGCTCATGACGGAACGGGGCGGTGCGGATGGGTTTGTGTTTACGGCGTGGCGGGCCAAGCCCGGCGGAGGGCAAGGTTGCTGCCAAGGGAAATTCAAGCGGCGGAAGGTTGGCTCGGAGGCGGAAGTGGTCACTCCGACTCCGGCATAAAGGATCAGTAGAGGAGGCATTACCTACACGGTGTGGGGAAATGGTGAGACATCCTAGTTGCATCGACGTCAAAGATACCATGTATAAAGGAGGCGTGCGTCTTTTCTGAAGCAAAAATGAGCATTTCCACCCTGCGCCCGCCTGCGTTCTATCATGCAATTGTGATTGTTTTCCATCCGACTCTTCCACTTCATAAACCAACTGCTTAACTCAAAGTCCCTTGCCCATAAACTTCCGCTTTGTGAAGCTCAGCCACCACTTGCTCGGCTTGGCGTCGCCCTCATCGTATACCCTCGCCAATAACCTCGTCGCCAGCTCCTGCCTGACCTGTGACATGTACTGCCGGAGGACCTCTGCGTCTTGCCTGTCGCGGGGCGCCTCGTACATCTACACATTTTCACGTCAGAATCCCTTACATGCTCTCCCAAGACGCACCCTATCATGGTACCATACCTGATTCAAAGGCCACGCCGGGTCCCCGGGGATCGCAAAGTTCAAGTCCAGCGCCAGGTTCGTCACATCCTTGGTCGCATCGCGCAGGTTGGCGGTCGGTTTGATCTTGGTCAGGCAGTCAGAGACGAACCAGATGCCGTATACGAGCAGGCGGTCGGCGGGGCCCTGGATCTCGAAGTTGCGGAAGAAGGTGTTGGCCCGGAACAGCGCGAGGACCTCGTCCAGGATGTCGTAGCTCTCCGAGTTCGGGTCGGGCGACTCATTCGCGGGCAGCGGCGGGTCCGGGAAGGGCAGCGGGTACACGGGACCCCGGATCTTGGTGCGCAGCGGGAAGAGCGGGAAGTTGCCGACCAGCCGTGGGGCCGGTTCGGCGGTGTTGAAGACGGAGTTGTAGGCCTGTGAGGGTGTTGGTCGAGGAGGAAGGTCGGGTCAGCAATAACCCGGAAATGGGGGCATTGGAGCCTGGATGGAGTGATGATTCCGAGCTGAGGCTTTTAGAACACGACTCACCGGCATCGTGGGCAGCACGCGCCTTGCAAAAGCTCCGGGCGTGGGTTTTGAGGGGTTGAAGTGGGATGTCTTGTGCTCCGCTCAGCGCTCGGGAGCTCGATCGCAGCCTTGCGGGGTTGCTGGGGTCGGCTCGGGGCGGGCGCATACGAAAGATGCTGCCAATCAACCCTGACGTCTTTCAGTGTGGCTGAGGGTCTTGGCACGGCCGAGCCTTTACGAATTCACGGCTTTGACTCAAATGTGTCATCACAGGCAGCCACACTTTGGCCACACCATCTGAAAAAGGTGGATCCTATTTTCCAGCATCTTATTGGACTGCATCTCAGCGGCTAAAACAATCCTGGGACGTCATGACACCGCGCCGTGATCCTTGCGAAACACTTCTGGCACCGCTCAACAATGTCTTCTCAAAGATTACAGATGGTTGAGGTCCTCTGGATTCGTACATTTGGGCGAGGTGCAGCGAAAATCTCTTGTGCTCCTGTGGAATCGGAGCTTCCGAGACAAGGGCCGCAAAAGGTGCCAGCAGAGTGAATGTGGGTTCCTGATGTCGCTCAGAGACCATGGAAGTGGAACACGTCGGTGCCTAGCCTAATGGGGTGAGTGTCACGGGATTTCGCGTCTGGGCCGCGAAAAGCCAGGGGTCCAGATTGTTGGTGCACTTCCGTTGCCACACCCACAGGCAGGACGGCGCAGAATGTGAGGGGGTCTTGGCTGCCCCCCGCTGGCCGCGTTGCTCTCTTAAACTCACGAATTTCTGCCCAGCCCTTCCCAAACCAGCCGGGGAGACACTTTTGCGCGCACAACGACTCCTCGACCGAAATACCGTCCATTTCACCATTGAAGCACTGTGTATTCCACGAAAATTATTGTGGCAACACCTGCTTTGGTTTTGAGCGACTACTGTTATTGTTTGCGATTCACATTCCAAACAATTAACAATACCTATTTAACGTGACTATTGTGTTTGCGGGGCCAAATCGCGACAAGCGGGTGTTCGCCTTGTAACCCACCCCACTCAAGCAAGGCGACCGATCGGCCTTCTTCGATGCTCACAATTGAGTAAGTTGCACTTACCTTCAATACATCACCGTCAAATCAGGCGAACACGAATCACAAATCCGATTTCCGCCTTCAAGAACCCCTGCCGCTAACACGCGTCCCGCCTTGACCTTAAGATCCTTGTTCAGCAGTAACTTTCTCGGTCAGCTGCGCGCCATCGTCCAAATGCCGTCTTCACGCGACAAGGCTGGCTCCCAGGAGCGCGGCCACCCCACCAAAACCGGCAATCAGAGCAACCCCAAACCGACAACGAGGCGACCGTGCAGACGTCGCATTACGCGGGCCGAGCCGGGCTCCCTGTATGACATCCTGCATGACCATGCCGGCACTTCCCTCTATGTCGTCCCCATCTGCTGGACCGACCAGCATACCCGTCTCCTGGGGGCGCGCTTTCGCAAGCGCTCCGCCGTCGTCACCCCGGTCCCAGATATTGCTCATGGAGTGTGGCTTGAGCCATCCAAGATGGCGCAAACATTGACTTCGGAGCTGCACACTCTCGTGCGGCAAGACGCGACATCAGCCAGGGCATTCTGCAAGATTCGCGCCATGAAGCATATCCTGTCGACTCTGTTCCCTGCGACATTGGCCCGCCCCAAGACTGGCGCCGAGCTGAACTTCTACTTCGGGCATCGCGTCTTCAGGAAAGTCGTCCGCATCCCTTGTGTTTGGAAGAGTCCGAGCAGTGTCGACACATCCTTCGATTCATGCCCGACGTTGCCCTCGACATCATTCAATGGCACACCGAAAACCGGTCGCGATCCAGGCATGCCGATGCTTGCCTACATCAACAAATCCCAGCTCGCCGCCATTCGCCAGAATCTCTACGGTGTGCTTCGTGGGCCTGGTGGCACGCCCAACGAAGTGGTCGGCAATTTGCAGCGACTACGATCCAAGTTGCTGATCCCAGAAAATGCCGACCACGACCCCTACGTTGTTGCCATTCTCCTCGCCATGGCGCAAGCGCACTTCTACCGCGAATCACCATCGCGCTCCTCTTCGCAGTCCAGCTCCCAGGGCAAAACAAAGTCGATCCGTATTACGCCACCCTTGTTTCGCGACATCAAAGTGCAGGTCATCACCCACGACGAGGGCAACGACAACAACCCCAACTTTGTCGTCTACACAGCGACCATCACGAAGAGCTTCTTGGACCGTTTCATGTTCCCCCACAAGGCGCCAAACGGCGAAACCGAGAAGGACTTGAAGGTTGGCATGGACATCTCGCACACGCCAGTGAGCTTTTGGCCCATTCTTGGTCTAAAGGAACGCCTGTCCAAGGCTCTGGGCCGAGAGATCGCCGGGGACTCCATCTACGACGACCCGAACCACATTGGCCTCTGGGACCCGCTGCTGGAGCCGCAGGTTGAGCAACGCCCTGTCTACCACCCCGTCAGCCTCAAGCGGAGGCGCACAGACAGGGAGCCACTGTCGCAGGTGTTGAACAGCAGCTTCGAGGAGGAACAGCCCAGCAGCTCGGACGACCGGCCTGTGCACAGTCCCGCGACTAAGAGGCGGAGGACGACACGCCGGGTCAATAGCAACACTTTGGAGGTGTGTTGAGCAGGGGCCCCCTGGTGATTAAATGGTATTATGACTGGAATTTGGGATCTACTCGGTTTTGTTATCTTCCGTGACTTGCTTGCACGGCGATGGATTGATGAATTCGGGTACATGAGGGCACGACAGGTCAGGCTATGGAATATGATGCATGGGATGGTACCTTACGATACCCTTTTAGAGGGCTGGCTGGCTGGGTAACGGTGTCTGGACGGCAGTGCCGAGGGTTAATGGCTACGAGAATTGGGAGCTATCACCGGCGTGGGTATGGTCGGTCGTCAGGATGCATCACATGAGGCGCTGGTTGGGTTGGCTTCCGGTTACACCTGGCCTTGAGCCGCAAGCCAGCAATGGCATGAAGTTAGCGCGTTGCTTTTTATCTTTGGCAAGTATTCTAGAGTATCTTTGCCTACATGTGTTGATGTCTTCCCCTATGTTTCGGTTGCAACGCGTGATGACCCTCGCTATTAAATAGGTTAACTAAAATGATAAACCACCTGCATCTTGACTCGATTTCAGACATCACTCCCAAGGCCTACGGAGGTGTATTGCGGAACCATTGAGCTGGTGTGACGCCAATGAACCCAACGGTTGAGAATGCTCTTGATAGTGAAAGCAGGGATGGCGTTTTGATGCCCAATGGCGAGTACCACAGCCCAACATCTCAACACGCTTTATCTTGCGTCTATTTCCCAGAGTCAAAGGCAAAATTTCGCGCATGTGACAGTTTTTTCACGGGCAACTAGGCAAACACATCAATGCAAATCGCTGCCGTTTCAACCCGGCTACGAAGTAGTCCGCGATCAAGGTCTGAGTTGTTGACACCTTAACCATGCCTCGGTCACCGAAACAAGCAACGTTATCCAGAGGGCTAGCGCTCACTAAAGGCCAAGACTGGGGTGCAGACAAACATAAAACAGCTTCCCTTCGGTAAAACATTTCCCAATACTAGCTCGATCAGGCCGGGTTCTTTCATGATTACTCCGAAAATGTGGTCCTCCCCGACAGATTGAACAGGAGTCACTATTCCGAGGCTTCAGGGCCATCATATATCCCATGTGATACTGCATTACAAGCTAAACGTCCTGTGGCCTGGCGGGGTATGCCTGATCCCTCGACACTGTGAGAGATACTACTAGACTCGGAGACTCGGAGACTCGGACCTGGCCTGGCTTGAAAAGCTTTAGCGTAGGTCGTTCGGTGCCCAGATCACTGGAACCCTCAGAACCAGTCCCCGATTTTCACATGTTTTTGCAAACATGTATCTAGACTTTCATCTGTATCTGATATGCACATGAGTCACGGGGTAGCCCGGTGGTTATTCCATTTGCATGAATCGGGGGATTGAATCTCGTGGTAGTTCACACCCGCGGCGGAAACGGGGCAGATAAAAGGTAAGTGGGCTAAGAACAAACCGGGACTGTAATCCATAATGTTTGTGTATTCTAATAAATGAGAACACTTTTAACGTTAAGGCTGCTCGGTTAGTTGCGGAGGGAGAGGGGCACCACTTCGCCGGGTCACTGTACCTCGACAAATTGAGAGGAACTACAGACTGGTCTAGCCGCCATATCAACCTGCTTCACATGCCAGAGAGATTCCCATTATTACGGGGAGCTATTTAGTGAGGTTGCAAGCCGAGAGAGAAGGCGGGGAGGGACGGACTAGTGGTCCGCTACTACTGTAGGTGCCTTGAGCCGGTAAGTTGGGTTGCAGCTTGCAGTCCGTTGTGGGGGAACTTGGGCCTAAGGAGGAATATCAATAGTTCGAAGCACGACATGCTTGGCAAGCGTATGAAGCTACTAAACGGCGGGATGGTGTTGGCTTTGTGAATGACTACTTGTACTCAAGCTGGCGTTTATGGTCAAACGGTGGTCATGGAGTCTGAGAACTCCAGCCTGGAGAGCGGCGTTGTGGGGCTCGACACCAGAAACTTCTACGGAACGACCCGCCTTGCCGGCAGATTTTTGCTTGGGGAGCGCCAAGTGTCCAGGTCTGGGTTGGCTGACTCGCAAGCATCCATCGTGTTCGCAAACGACAGAACCGGCGGTGAAGATGACGGCTGCCACAGTGTCACTGGCCAGTTGATGCGCATCGGGGGGTTCTCGACCAGTGTTGGACGGCCACTTTGAATTGGGGGTTCGCCTCGGTGCGTTTGGGTCCGCCCGGGCGCCGTACTATTCTTGTACATTGCGGCGGACCTTTATAAACATGCGCTAGTTCGCGAGTAATGTGGTGAAATGTGAGAAAAGAACATGCTCGAGCCAAGCAGTGTCGACAAATCCCATCGGGTTTCAACGCCGAAAAGGGAAGCAGGTCCCGATTCCCCCACAGACTGCCCTGCACCTCCCCAGTTTCCCCCCACTAAACCCCACACTATTTGGTTCTTTCCCCAGAGACGACTTTTGTGGGGTTCTTCCTGGCTTTCGCTCTGCAATACCACGAGGATGCCTCTCCCTTTGGCCGCTTGCAAAATCTCCGCCGGGTTGCGCCGACGCCATGAATTGATGCCTCGACCAATAGATGGTTGCTGTTATGGATACCTTTCCATGTGTCGGCAGTTGCCGCAGATCGAGATCACAATCTGCAATCCACGCCATCTGGGTTTTGATCCACCTCAAACCATGACAGCACCCACACTTGTCTAACAGAGTTCTCAGAGACTGGGGGAGACTTTTTACCCTGTCCCTGCTCTCAAAGTCTATTCCTTGTTGCTCATTTTGTTTCTTCGGGTTGAACCCGACGATGCCGGCATCCCCCCTCTTACCTTGCAGTCCCGCCAAACCCGGGACCCCTCACCATCGCACGCCCACACCATTGGGATGCGGGGGAGGCTCGACAATCACCGCCTGCCGATCAGGGCAGCGGCTTATTATTTACACTAATGCACGACTGCCCTGCTGCCCGATCGTGTTGCCGAGGCTTGGAACTAGCGCCAGGCACAAAATTCGTCTTTCACATGTCTTTTCTCCCTACGACCAAGCACGGCAGAGGTGGCACAGAGTGGCCGAGAAATCGGTTCTGCCAGGTTTGGGCTGCGTGACACGGCCAATGCGACCTCGAATTCGACTTGCTACTGGCTGTCAGCGGGCCACTCACGGAGCCCCTCCTGCCTTTCTCAGGATGCGACGGCCTCCAAGGATCGCAAGCGCCCTCTTCCCCACGGGGAAAATGGGTCTTGAGATGACGCCTGCAACACATCCCCAGTTCGAGGGAGCCGCCGAGGATGCCACCCCCAAGGATCGCCCAGGCCTCGCAAGTCGTGCTGCAAGAGGGTACCACTACGCGCTTCCTTCGGATTCTTGCCTATCCTGTCCATGCCTCCATGGTGCCGCATGGTCAGCTGCCCCGGTGCGGAGCTTTCGCCATGCCGCCGAGTCCGTCCTGGTGGAGTCTTGGTGTGGTACCAGATTGCCAAGTGCCCAAGGTACACACCGTTGTCTGTCTCCGTGGGGACCCTTATGATTTACGAACTGTGCCTGTGGATCACAATGAGACGCCATGAGACCACTATATGAGGCGTGCTATCTGCCCCTTCCTTCAAGGGGTTTGCGAGGCTCGGTCAGCGAACTCCTGATTGTTCGTTCCTTCCCGAACATTCCTTCTCCCGGTGTTGTCCCCGTCGCCAGGCCGCCTACAAACACCATGAAGGGCATCACCGCCTTTGTCGCCGCCGCCCTTCTCGGCCAGGCTGTTGCAGCGCCTCCCGAGCCGCCCGCAAACGTTATCGAGAAGAGGGCTGCCCCGACCGTCACCGTCTCTGCGGGTTCTATCGTTGGCACAACCCGTTTATCCACCGAGGCCTTCAATGGCATCCCATTTGCCAAACCGCCCGTTGGTCCGCTGAGGCTCAAGCCCCCCGTGAGGCATGACTCGCCTCTGGGTGTTTTCGATGCCAGCGGGATCGCCCCGGCTTGCCCGCAGTTCTTGGCCGACTCGGACTCGAACGAGTTCCTAGCCAAGGTGATCGGCACACTCACAAACCTGCCCTTCTTCCAGAAGGCACTGAAAATCAGCGAAGACTGTTTGACGGTCAACGTCTTCCGGCCGAAAGGTACCAAAGCAGGTGACAAGTTGCCTGTTTTGTTTTGGATCTTTGGAGGCGGTTTTGAGGTGAGTGCTACGACGCCAGTGTTCAGGTTCCATCCTGGTGACTGATCCCTTGTTAGCTCGGCTGGAGCTCCATGTATGATGGCGGCCCGCTCGTCACTAATGCCATGAATATGGGCAAGCCCTATGTCTTTGTGGCTATCAACTACCGTGTCGGTGGTTTCGGCTTCATGCCGGGCAAGGAGATTCTCGCCGATGGCTCTGGTAACCTCGGCCACCTCGACCAACGCATGGGCCTGGAGTGGGTTGCCGACAACATTGCTGCTTTCGGCGGCGACCCTGACAAGGTGACCATCTGGGGCGAGTCAGCCGGCGCCATCTCCGTCTTCAACCAAATGGCCCTCTATGACGGTGACAACACGTACAAGGGCAAACCTTTGTTTCACGGTGCCATCATGAACTCCGGCAGCATCGTCCCAGCAGACCCGGTCGACTGCCCCAAGGGCCAAGCTATTTACGATCAGGTCGTCGAGAAGGCCGGATGCGCCTCAGCCAAGGACACTTTGGCTTGCCTTCGTGAGGCGCCGTATGATAAGTTCCTCGCTGCTGCGAATTCCGTCCCGGCCATTCTGTCATACAACTCGGTCGCCCTTTCATACCTTCCCCGACCTGACGGTAAGGCCCTCACTAAGAGCACCGATGTCCTGGTACAGGAGGGCAAGTACGCAGCCGTGCCGATGATCATCGGCGACCAAGAGGACGAGGGCACGCTGTTCGCCCTGTTCCAACCCAACATCACGACCAGCGCCAGGCTCGTGACCTACTTGAAGGATCTCTACTTCCACCGCGCTACTAATCAGCAGATCGAGGGCCTCGTCGACACTTATTCGCCGTGGATCTGGGACGGATCGCCTTTTGGCAGCGGTATTCTTAATGAGATATACCCAGGTTTTAAGAGGCTCGCGGCTTTGCTGGGCGATATCGTGTTCACCCTGACGCGTCGCATTTTCCTCGAAACAGCTACCGCAGTCAATCCGGATGTCCCGGCATGGTCGTATATCGCCAGCTACAACCAAGGCACCCCCATCATGGGCACCTTCCACGGCAGCGATATCCTGCAGGTCTTCTATGGTATCCTGCCCAACTACGCCAGCAAGAGTATCCAGAGCTACTATGCCAACTTTGTCTACAACCAGGACCCCAACAACGCGGCCGGCGGCACCAGCAGCAAGAGCAAGATTTCCGAGGACTGGCCCCGGTGGACTGGCAAGGACCGCAAGCTCATCAACTTCTTCGCCAACAGGAATGGGTACCTCAAGGATGATTTCCGGGAAGAAGCCGCCGCCTATTTGGGCTCGCATATCGGGGCTTTATATTTTTAGTACACGTTTTGGATATCTGGGTGGTTTTGTACTGGGGTGACGGAGCATTGTTCTCCCATCAAAAGCGATGAGGGCATGGGTAATAATACCACGGTAGTTACGAATGTGATGGTTAACGACGTATCATGGCGACTGGTTCCGCGCCCATTTCTCTAATAATATCGGTGTCGGCCGTTTGCGGAAAAAATGATTCCAAAGCTCAATGGGCGCCACGGCCGGTTTCAGCGATTCGATGATGTGAGAAAGGCTTGATAAGGATTCGTCAGCTAATTAGCACGGTGACTGTCAATAAGTATCAAGGTTCTGCGTCATCGGAGACTTTATGTTGTTGTCTCGGGCAGCATTACACCGGCCTTGACAAACATATGGAAAAGACACTATATAACACCACGTTGGATTTATTCAACTCTGCAAACAGCAAACTCTCAACCTCAATCCAACAGACGCATCAGACAGAACTTGGCCATGGCAGGAGACACCGTCCTCGTCCTCGGCGCAACAGGCCCCTCGGGCATCTGTGTCGTCCGCGAGCTACTGCACCGCAATCACCGCACCATCGCGTACGTCCGCAGCCCGGAGAAAATCCCCGATGACTTGAAATCGAACCCGCTCCTTGAGGTGAGCTCGGTTCCTTTCTCATCCTTTCCCCCGTCCCCTTCCCCTTGAACGCCCCCGCCCCCCTCCTCCTCTCCTCCTCAACATATCACCCATCCCAATCCAATCCAAATCCACCAACTAACTCCCTCCCTCCCCCCCATCTCAGATAGCCACAGGCACCATCGAATCCCCCTCCCTCGCCTCCACCATGGGCCGCACCCGCCCAACCACCATCATCTCGCTTCTCGGCCCAACCCCCTCCTCCCTCGCCAACCCCTTCGGCCCGCCCCTGCCCTACCCGGCCCAATACCCCGAGCACATCCTCCCGGCCGCGCGCGAGCACGCCGTGCGCCGCATCCCTGGCGCTGTGCACCATCTCGTATGTCACGGCCGATGACGAGTCCAACCTGGACGCGGGCCGGGTTTGAGGGGGTGGGAGAGCGTGCTGGCTCCCGAGGGCTTATCTGGGCGATGGGTGGGGGATTGCGGGGGTGTTTCAACACGCAACGCGCCCGTCGCCGCACGCGGCGGTTGTTTTGAAGGGGGTGGAATTGCGCTGGTCGATGAGGCTGCCGG